>NC_086453.1:303260775-303562025 GCF_028390025.1 Pseudophryne corroboree | reverse complement strand
CTGTACTTGGGTTTTTTTTAAATACATAAGTGCGTCATTGACGCAAATGAATGTACTAAGTCACAAAAGCAGCTAATGCTGATTTAAATGAAATGTGGCATGGCTATATTCAATGTGTAATTGTGACCGTATTTAATTATGTTACAGTGTATGGCTGGAATACATTGTAGCATAACATTTTGTATGCAAATACAGTTGCTTTTACACACAGAATATAGGCATGCTGCATATAATTTTAAACAGCATAAGATGCTTGTGTGTCCAGGAGGACAGGGGATTATTTAAGGTGTGTGCTGCTTTAATCATGGGACTTTTGGGGGACAATGGGTGACTTTCTCTGACATTGTGGTCCTCCTATACTAAAAGACACATTTCGGTTGGTCCGCAAATATCGGACATTTTCTAGTCTAAATACCGTAACACCTCGGATCCGAGATGCTGAAGCCGGGAAATATACGCACGTCATTACATTACCCACATTTTCCTGTAAATAGACGCACATTTGTAATGTCCGATGCGGTGCAATACTTTTCCGGGCGGCATTATCGACTCCTATTATATCCAGGCCTATGTTTGTTAAGCACACTTGCTAAACTCCATTCCCTTTCTAGTGCTTTGTTGCGCTCACCCCCCTGCAGGCATTCTGGCAGTCGGGACACCACCCAGCAAGAGATGCCTGGCATGAGTCAGCTGGCAGCTCTGATAATGTTGAGCACCTTTTCTTGATGAAAATGCATCTTATGTGAATAACAGGCCCTGGCTTGGATTTTAAAATTCTGTCAATAGGTCTTGTTACAAAAGAGGTCTCAAGGTCTCTGAGGCAGTAGTTTTGTGTTGCGTGTTGGGCACTAGGCTCAGGTCGCCTGCAGGAGTGGGAAACCTGTGCCCAGGTTCCTCACAGTCAATGTTAGGAATTAGGCTTACTACCCTTTAAAGGCATTAGCCGATAGTCACAGTTAGGGTGTGTACACACGGTGAGATATTTTCTTTTGATTTTGACTATATAGTCAAAATCGCAAGAAAAGTTGGTGCACATCGCAAGGTGAAAGTCACCTTGCAATCCTGATTCGATCCCGATGCGCGGTCCCGCCAGGTCGGCATCGCAAGAAAAGATAGACTGTGCAGGCAAGTCAATCCTTGCTAGATCGGTGTACTATCTAGTTCATCTCACATGTCAATGACATCTCACATAAGCCAATATCTCACATAAGCCAAAATCGTAAGCACACATAGTCCATATCTCAAGAAAAGTTAGTCAAAATCTGTGCTATCTGGGCTCCGGGGAGTTCAAGGGAAATTGCAAGTGAAAATCGGGCATAGCAAGGATCTCACCGTGTGTACACACCCTTAGGATATGGCCCACAGGAGTAAATATAGGCTTGCCCATAGTCAGGCCAACATTAACGTTAGCCAGTGGTGTTACCATTGGTCTAGTATCTTAGGGGGTCATTCCGCGTTGATCACTCGCTAGCAACTTTTTGCAGCGCTGTGATCAGGTTAAAACTCTGCAAAACTGCGCATGCGTATGCACCGCAATGCGCAGGCGCGTCATACGGTTACAAAGAGGATCGGTGCTGGGTGATGGATTTAACAAAGAATCCATTTGCACAGTCGATCACAAGGTGATTGACAGAAAAGGGGCTTTTATGGGTGTCAACTGACCGTTTTCTGGGAGTGTTTAGGAAAACGCAGGCATGTCCAAGCGTTTGCAGGGTGGGTGTCTGACGTCAATTCGGGGACCAAAAAGACTGGAGTGATCGCAGTGGCTGAGTAAGTCCAGAGCTACTCAGAAACTGCACAAACTGTTTTTGTACCACTCGGCTGCAAAGGCGTTCACACACTTGCAAAGCGAAAATACACTCCCCCATAGGCAGCGACTATCTGATCTCAGCACTGCAAAAATTTGCTAGCGAGCGATCAACTCGGAATGACCCCCTTAGAGTGGTGTGCTGCGCTCCCTCCCTCTGTGTTCCTAGAAAAGAGGTGGTGGTGAAGTTAGTGTGCTGTCTAGATACTGATGGCTCTTTCTGATTGTCAATTTTGAAAGACATATGGTGTATCTGGTACACTACAAGTCACACCCTACCCTAGACACTATGGGCCTATTTCAGATCTGTACTTAAACCCAATGGTTAACATACAAATCTGATGTTGCATGGTATGCACAGGCAATATTGGGGGTAATTCCAAGTTGATCGCAGCAGGATTTTTTTTAGCAGTTGGGCAAAACCATGTGCACTGCAGGGGAGGCAGATATAACATGTGCAGAAAGAGTTAGATTTGGGTGGGTTATTTTATTTCTGTGCAGGGTAAATACTGGCTGCTTTATTTTTACACTGCAAATTAGATTGCAGATTGAACACACCACACCCAAATCTAACTCTCTCTGCACATGTTATATCTGCCTCCCCTGCAGTGCACATGGTTTTGCCCAACTGCTAAAAAAAATCCTGCTGCGATCAACTTGGAATTAGAGATGTGCACCGGAAATTTTTCGGGTTTTGTGTTTTGGTTTTGGGTTCGGTTCCGCGGCCGTGTTTTGGGTTCGAACGCGTTTTGGCAAAACCTCACCGAATTTTTTTTGTCGGATTCGGGTGTGTTTTGGATTCGGATGTTTTTTTCAAAAAACCCTAAAAAACAGCTTAAATCATAGAATTTGGGGGTCATTTTGATCCCAAAGTATTATTAACCTCAATAACCATAATTTCCACTCATTTTCAGTCTATTCTGAACACCTCACACCTCACAATATTATTTTTAGTCCTAAAATTTGCACGAGGTCGCTGGATGACTAAGCTCAGCGACCCAAGTGGCCGACACAAACACCTGGCCCATCTAGGAGTGGCACTGCAGTGTCAGGCAGGATGGCCCTTCCAAACAACACTCCCCAAACAGCACATGACGCAAAGAAAAATGAAAGAAAAAAGAGGTGCAAGATGGAATTGTCCTTGGGCCCTCCCACCCACCCTTATGTTGTATAAACAGGACATGCACACTTTAACCAACCCATCATTTCAGTGACAGGGTCTGCCACACGACTGTGACTGAAATGACGGGTTGGTTTGGACCCCCACCAAAAAAGAAGCAATTAATCTCTCCTTGCACAAACTGGCTCTACAGAGGCAAGATGTCCACCTCATCATCATCCTCCGATTCATCACCGTGTACATCCCCCTCCTCACAGATTATCAATTCGTCCCCACTGGAATCCACCATCACAGCTCCCTGTGTACTTTGTGGAGGCAATTGCTGCTGGTGAATGTCTCCATGGAGGAATTGATTATAATTCATTTTAATGAACATCATCTTCTCCACATTTTCTGGAAGTAACCTCGTACGCCGATTGCTGACAAGGTGAGCGGCGGCACTAAACACTCTTTCGGAGTACAAACTTGTGGGAGGGCAACTTAGGAAGAATAAAGCCAGTTTGTGCAAGGGCCTCCAAATTGCCTCTTTTTCCTGCCAGTATACGTACGGACTGTCTGACGTGCCTACTTGGATGCGGTCACTCATATAATCCTCCACCATTCTTTCAATGGTGAGAGAATCATATGCAGTGACAGTAGACGACATGTCCGTAATCGTTGTCAGGTCCTTCAGTCCGGACCAGATGTCAGCATCAGCAGTCGCTCCAGACTGCCCTGCATCACCGCCAGCGGGTGGGCTCGGAATTCTGAGCCTTTTCCTCGCACCCCCAGTTGCGGGAGAATGTGAAGGAGGAGATGTTGACAGGTCGCGTTCCGCTTGACTTGACAATTTTCTCACCAGCAGTTCTTTGAACCCCTGCAGACTTGTGTCTGCCGGAAAGAGAGATCCAAGGTAGGTTTTAAATCTAGGATCGAGCACGGTGGCCCAAATGTAGTGCTCTGATTTCAACAGATTGACCACCCGTGAATCCTTGTTAAGCGAATTAAGGGCTCCATCCACAAGTCCCACATGCCTAGCGGAATCGCTCAGTGTTAGCTCCTCCTTCAATGTCTCCAGCTTCTTCTGCAAAAGCCTGATGAGGGGAATGACCTGACTCAGGCTGGCAGTGTCTGAACTGACTTCACGTGTGGCAAGTTCAAAAGGTTGCAGAACCTTGCACAACGTTGAAATCATTCTCCACTGCGCTTGAGACAGGTGCATTCCACCTCCTATATCGTGGTCAGTTGTATAGGCTTGAATGGCCTTTTGCTGCTCCTCCAACCTCTGAAGCATATAGAGGGTTGAATTCCACCTCGTTACCACTTCTTGCTTCAGATGATGGCAGGGCAGGTTCAGGCGTTTTTGGTGTTGCTCCAGTCTTCTGTACGTGGTGCCTGTACGCCGAAAGTGTCCCGCAATTCTTCTGGCCACCGACAGCATCTCTTGCACGCCCCTCTCGTTTTTTAAATAATTCTGCACCACCAAATTCAAGGTATGTGCAAAACATGGGACGTGCTGGAATTTGCCCATATTTAATGCACACACAATATTGCTGGCGTTGTCCGATGCCACAAATCCACAGGAGAGTCCAATTGGGGTAAGCCATTCTGCGATGATGTTCCTCAGTTGCCGTAAGAGGTTTTTAGCTGTGTGCGTATTATGGAAAGCGGTGATACAAAGCGTAGCCTGCCTAGGAAAGAGTTGGCGTTTGCGAGATGCTGCTACTGGTGCCGCCGCTGCTGCTCTTGCGGCGGGAGTCAATACATCTACCCAGTGGGCTGTCACAGTCATATAGTCCTGAGTCTGCCCTGCTCCACTTGTCCACATGTCCGTGGTTAAGTGGACATTGGGTACAACTGCATTTTTTAGGACACTGGTGAGTCTTTTTCTGAGGTCTGTGTACATTTTCGGTATCGCCTGCCTAGAGAAATGGAACCTAGATGGTATTTGGTACCGGGAACACAGTACCTCAATCAAGTCTATAGTTGGCTCTGCAGTAATGATGGATACCGGAACCACATTTCTCACCGCCCAGGATGCCAAGGCCTCAGTTATCCGCTTTGCAGCAGGATGACTGCTGTGATATTTCATCTTCCTCGCAAAGGACTGTTGGACAGTCAATTGCTTGGTGGAAGTAGTAAAAGTCGTCTTACGACTTCCCCTCTGGGATGACCATCGACTCCCAGCAGCAACAACAGCAGCGCCAGCAGCAGTAGGCGTTACACGCAAGGATGCATCGGACGAATCCCAGGCAGGAGAGGACTCGTCAGAATTGCCAGTGACATGGCCTGCAGGACTATTGGCATTCCTGGGGAAGGAGGAAATTGACACTGAGGGAGTTGGTGGGGTGGTTTGCGTGAGCTTGGTTACAAGAGGAAGGGATTTACTGGTCAGTGGACTGCTTCCGCTGTCGCCCAAAGTTTTTGAACTTGTCACTGACTTATGATGAATGCGCTGCAGGTGACGTATTAGGGAGGATGTTCCGAGGTGGTTAACGTCCTTACCCCTACTTATTACAGCTTGACAAAGGCAACACACGGCTTGACAAATGTTGTCCGCATTTCTGTTGAAATACTTCCACACCGAAGAGCTGATTTTTTTGGTATTTTCACCAGGCATGTCAATGGCCATATTCCTCCCACGGACAACAGGTGTCTCCCCGGGTGCCTGACTTAAACAAACCACCTCACCATCAGAATCCTCCTGGTCAATTTCCTCCCCAGTGCCAGCAACACCCATATCCTCCTCATCCTGGTGTACTTCAACACTGACATCTTCAATCTGACTATCAGGAACTGGACTGCGGGTGCTCCTTCCAGCACTTGCAGGGGGCGTTCAAATGGTGGAAGGCGCATGCTCTTCACGTCCAGTGTTGGGAAGGTCAGGCATCGCAACCGACACAATTGGACTCTCCTTGTGGATTTGTGATTTCGAAGAACGCACAGTTCTTTGCTGTGCTTTTGCCAGCTTAAGTCTTTTCATTTTTCTAGCGAGAGGCTGAGTGCTTCCATCCTCATGTGAAGCTGAACCACTAGCCATGAACATAGGCCAGGGCCTCAGTCGTTCCTTGCCACTCCGTGTGGTAAATGGCATATTGGCAAGTTTACGCTTCTCCTCCGACGATTTTATTTTAGATTTTTGAGTCCTTTTTTTACTGATATTTGGTGTTTTGGATTTTACATGCTCTGTACTATGACATTGGGCATCGGCCTTGGCAGACGACGTTGATGGCATTTCATCGTCTCGGCCATGACTAGTGGCAGCAGCTTCAGCACGAGGTGGAAGTCGATCTTGATCTTTCCCTATTTTTGGAACCTCAACATTTTTGTTCTCCATATTTTAATAGGCACAACTAAAAGGCACCTCAGGTAAACAATGGAGATGGATGGATACTAGTATACTTATGGATGACGAGTGACTGCCGACACAGAGGTAGCTACAGCCGTGGACTACCGTACTGCGTCTGCTAGTATAGACTGGATGATAATGATATAAAAAATATATATATATCACTACTGCAGGACAGGTATATATTATATAATGATGGACCTGCTGGACACTGTCAGCAGACTCCTAAACTACTAGTATGAAGAAGATAGAAAAAAAAAACCGCCACAGATAGGTATACAATTATGGACGAGCGACTGCCGACACAGAGGTAGCTACAGCCGTGGACTACCGTACTGCGTCTGCTAGTATAGACTGGATGATGATATAAAAAATATATATATATCACTACTGCAGGACAGGTATATATTATATAATGATGGACCTGCTGGACACTGTCAGCAGACTCCTAAACTACTAGTATGAAGAAGATAGAAAAAAAAAACCGCCACAGATAGGTATACAATTATGGACGAGCGACTGCCGACACAGAGGTAGCTACAGCCGTGGACTACCGTACTGCGTCTGCTAGTATAGACTGGATGATGATATAAAAAATATATATATATCACTACTGCAGGACAGGTATATATTATATAATGACGGACCTGCTGGACACTGTCAGCCGACTCCTAAACTACTAGTATGAAGAAGATAGAAAAAAAACACCACCACAGGTAGGTATACAATTATGGACGAGCACTGCCGACACAGAGGTAGCTACAGCCGTGGACTACCGTACTGCGTCTGCTAGTATAGACTGGATGATAATGATATAAAAAATATATATATATCACTACTGCAGGACAGGTATATATTATATAATGATGGACCTGCTGGACACTGTCAGCAGACTCCTAAACTACTAGTATGAAGAAGATAGAAAAAAAACCCCACCACAGGTAGGTATACAATTATGGACGAGCACTGCCGACACAGAGGTAGCTACAGCCGTGGACTACCGTACTGCGTCTGCTAGTATAGACTGGATGATGATATAAAATATATATATATATCACTACTGCAGGACAGGTATATATTATATAATGACGGACCTGCTGGACACTGTCAGCAGACTCCTAAACTACTAGTATGAAGAAGATAGAAAAAAAAACCCCACCACAGGAAGGTATACAATTATGGACGAGCACTGCCGACACAGAGGTAGCTACAGCCGTGGACTACCGTACTGCGTCTGCTAGTATAGACTGGATGATAATGATATAAAAAATATATATATATCACTACTGCAGGACAGGTATATATTATATAATGACGGACCTGCTGGACACTGTCAGCAGACTCCTAAACTACTAGTATGAAGAAGATAGAAAAAAAAAACCACCACAGGTAGGTATACAATTATGGACGAGCACTGCCGACACAGAGGTAGCTACAGCCGTGGACTACCGTACTGCGTCTGCTAGTATAGACTGGATAATAATGATATAAAAAATATATATATATCACTACTGCAGGTATATATTATAATATAATGAATGACGGACCTGCTGGACACTGTCTGTCAGCAGAATGCGTTTATAGAATAAAAAAAAAAAAACACCACACGAGTGTTTAACTTTTTCAGGCAGACAATATACTGGTGGTCACTGGTCAGTCACACTGGCAGCAAAAGTGTGCACTGTTATGTACTCCTGCTATAACTGCACCCCAGTCTTCCCCACAATTAAGCTGTGTGAGCAGTGAGCACTCAGCACAGTCAGATATACATAGATGATATTATCATGCAGCACACTGAGGCTAAGCACAGATATGGTATGTGACTGTGTATCGTTTTTTTTTTCAGGCAGAGAACGGATTTTAAATAATAAATAAAACTGGTGGTCACTAGTATAACTATCAGCAAAACTCTGCACTCTCTGAGTACTCCAGTCCTAATGCTCCCCAAAATTACTAAAATTAAATTACTAGTAAATCAAGTGTCTCACTCTCTATCTAAACGGAGAGGACGCCAGCCACGTCCTCTCCCTATCAATCTCAATGCACGTGTGAAAATGGCGGCGACGCGCGGCTCCTTATATAGAATCCGAGTCTCGCGATAGAATACGAGCCTCGCGAGAATCCGACAGCGGGATGATGACGTCCGGGCGCGCTCGGGTTAACCGAGCAAGGCGGGAAGATCCGAGTCTGCCTCGGACCCGTGTAAAAAGGCTGAAGTTCGGGGGGGTTCGGATTCCGAGGAACCGAACCCGCTCATCTCTACTTGGAATTACCCCCATTGCTCGCAACCCCCTGTAAATGAGTGCTGCGGATCCCTTGTGGTGCAATATAAATAAAGGATAATAATATTTGGGAGGCAGAGCGGGGCGGCACCCAGCACCTTTCTTCAAAATGGGGACATGTTGCGTGGGAGGTCCAGGGTCTTTGTCATCAGACGTAGACTTTGTGGACCCTGGTATCTGGATCCGACGGCCAGCCTGAGTAAGATTCAGCTTACTGTATGCTCTATAAGGCAGTGATTTTCCACCTTTTTTTACTCGCGGCACACCGAACAATATTTTAAAATTGCCAAGGCACACCATCAGTTCCTCACAGAAAAAAACAAAACACACACATTGGCCCTCATATTAAAAATGTATATATATCCACACATACATTGGCATACACTGAAAAACAAACAATCACATTGCTCCCCACATAAATCCTATTGCTCCACACATAAATCAAACACATTTCTCCCAACATAAATCCTATTGCTCCCCACATGAATTATTAACATTGTTCCTTCCATAAATCCATAAATTCTTATTCTCCCCACAAAAATCCTATTGAAATCCTATTGTTCCCCACAGGAGAAATAAAATAACAAATATTGGGGGTAATTCCAAGTTGATGGCAGCAGGATTTTTTTAGCAATTGAGCAAAACCATGTGCACTGCAGGGGAGGCAGATATAACATGTGCAGAAAGAGTTAGATTTGGGTGGGTTATTTTGTTTCTGTGCAGGGTAAATACTGGCTGCTTTATTTTTACACTGCAAATTAGATTGCAGATTGAACACACCACACCCAAATCCAAACCCATAGGCAGCGACTATCTGACCTCAGCACTGCAAAAATTTGCTAGCGAGCGATCAACTCGGAATGACCCCCTTAGAGTGGTGTGCTGCGCTCCCTCCCTCTGTGTTCCTAGAAAAGAGGTGGTGGTGAAGTTAGTGTGCTGTCTAGATACTGATGGCTCTTTCTGATTGTCAATTTTGAAAGACATATGGTGTATCTGGTACATTACAAGTTACACACTACCCTAGACACTATGGGCCTATTTCAGATCTGTACTTAAACCCAATGGTTAACATACAAATCTGATGTTGCATGGTATGCACAGGCAATTTTGGGGGTAATTCCAAGTTGATGGCAGCAGGATTTTTTTTAGCAATTGAGCAAAACCATGTGCACTGCAGGGGAGGCAGATATAACATGTGCAGAAAGAGTTAGATTTGGGTGGGTTATTTTGTTTCTGTGCAGGGTAAATACTGGCTGCTTTATTTTTACACTGCAAATTAGATTGCAGATTGAACACACCACACCCAAATCTATCTCTCTCTGCACATGTTATCTGCCTCCCCTGCCAGTGCACATGGTTTTGCCCAATTGCTAACAAAAATCCTGCTGCGATCAACTTGGAATTACCCCCATTATTATCAGCTGTCCTCCTCCCTGTCCCTCAGTGGCGGGGATTGTTCATAGTGGAGTTCTGCGAATTCTGAGCAGTGGGCGGTCGGGCAGGTGTGGATGTGGATGGGCAAGGAATGTTGTGGATGCAGGTGGGAACTGGAAGATGTGTATGCAGGCGGGTGGGCTGGCTGGGTGAGGAGATGCGGTGGCCGTGACCTATGATATCACATTGTTTTCAAGGCATAGGTCATGGCCGGAGCACGACTGATCCTCTAAGAAGAGCCTGGGCCAACAGTTCACTCTGAAGGTGCAGGAAGCTGGTCTGGCTCCGCGGCACACCTTGCAACTGGTCGCTGCACACTGGTTGAAAAAGCCTGTTATAAGGAGAAATACTGTATTTCTCCTTATAGAGTGTTCATTGATTTTTATCCTTTATTTAGGAGTAGGATATGCCCAGGGGCTGTCTTGTTCAGATGATAAATATAAAGCAGTAGAACAGATTTCTGACACTTTAGTTGACCCAATTCAGTTCAGAAATGTAGCTGTTTTTGTGAGGCTTCACATTTCATTCCTCTGCACACTATAAAAGAGACTAATGATAACAACGGAGGTAAAAGCTACAGTTATGTTTTAAAGAGCCTACAATTGCAAATGATATAATACCACCAGTCCCTCCAACATGTTTTACTGTCCGGCTTTCTCAAGTGCTCTCCACAGTTACATGAAAATCTATCAGAATCCGAAGCACTAAATCAATACCTCTAAAATGCAAAATTAAGATCATACAGTATATAAAACCACAACTAGCCCTGAACATGGGCATCACAAAATAACATAATGGGCCTGATTCATTTTTGTAAGTAAAGCAAAAAAAAAAAAGCAAGTAAACTTTGTTTCCGGAACAATGTTGCTATGCAAGGGGGGCAAATACCTTTATATGTTTTTCTGTGCAGGGTAAATACTGGCTGATTTTGCATGTAGGCCACACATGTTAGACAGCTTTATTTTTACACTGCAATTTAGATTTCAGTTTGAACACACCCCACCCAAATCTCTGCACATGTTACTTCTGCCCCACCTGCAGTGTAACAAGGTTTTGCCCAGTTGCTTGCTTTTTGCTTTACTTACAAACATGAATCAGGCCCTATACACTTATGCACTTATCAATAAATATAACTTTAGTGAGGAATTGTATTTAATGAGGTGTCCAGGAGACTTATATAATTTATTTGGGGATGCTGTGTTACAAGATGCTGTTGTGTATCTGGAACTATTATCCCTGTTTTCATTCATTCACAATTCCATTCTCATTGTACACATTCCAGTTGATTATAACAACCAGATCTTAAAGTAAAGAGTAGCTATCCCCTACCAGTGTGGCTTTCTAGTATGGAGCGTTGCCAGCTGGCTAGCACCTCTACAAGGTAACAATTAGATAATTTGGCTACTATTAGCAGTATTCAATTCCTGTCAGATTGCCAAAAAGGTCGAAAAAACATCCATTTTCACAGTTTTTAGGCGAATTTCGATTTTCCCTATTCAATGAAAGGCCCGTTTTTTCGACTTGTCGGAAATTCCAACATGTCGAAAAACAGGTGGATTGGCGAAAAACAGGTTTTTGGCCTATTTTCGACAATGCCTATTTGACTTTAAAAAAAGCAAAATTGGCATTGTCGAAAACGGGCAAAAACCTGATGGTAATGTCCGGAAATTGAATAGTGAAGGAGAAGATTCGACACTAATTGAATATACCCCTATGACTAGATACCTGCAACCTTCAGGTAGTGCTGCAATAAGAAAGTTTTATATATCTCTCAAATAAAGGTTATTTACTGTATTTCAGGGCCAAAAGGTTTTCAACGATAAACGGTGGATAAAGATTACGGGTTTGAGGATTAAATCTTGCAGCTAAATTTCCACAGTCGTGTCGGCGCCCACAACTCACAGGCTATCACCTTTGAGCCATAGTGGGAGCTGAATCCACAAAGGGACTGATTCCAATTTGAATGCTAATGCCCATGAAGCTGCAATGTTTCAGCCTATGGACATGACATACAACTAAAGTATGGGTAGCCGCCCAGAAATTAAAAGAGACACCCTCCAGACCCATTGCAACATCAAAGCAAATGTGTACACATTCGCAACATTAACGCAGATGCGGGGAACATCGACTCTATGGTATCGCAGACCGGGCTTGGGAGCTACGATGTTGGCACCGTGATTTCTGATTTCGGGATCAAAGTCACATGCTGAGACACGCCCCAAAATATTTTTGCTACCACGCCCCATTACCTCTTCCTGTCAATCCTTCTGTGAATAAATTCTCACCTTGGCACATGTGCAGCGCATACGTGATGTAAGTGAAGTCGTGCGATAATCACTCACTGACGTAAATACCGGTAATGCGTGCAAATCAGAATCAGGCCCTATGTCTGCTTTCATTCATAAAAGCTCAATATACTATTATTCACATTTCTATATCATAAAAAAGGTGTACAGTATATACAAATGATAGAAAACAGATTTCAGTAGGGGACATATTTACTAAAGTACAAGTGGAAATGTTGCCCATAGCAACCAATCAGATTCTACTTACAGCATCATTTATCTAGCATCATTTAGACAATAATAGAATCTGGTTGCTACGGGCAACAGCTCCACTTCTATAAACTTGCACTTTAGCTGTACGTTACAAGTAGACCGAGCAACAGGGGCATCAGTATGCTGTGACATCCGGTATGGTGTAAATACCCACCACATGTGCCAACAAAAAGGAGCATGGCCTCACAGGAAGGGGCTGTAGCCTCCTGGCCAGACCCCCATTTTCATAACTATGAGGGTCCATGAGATGCTGTGCTGCCCCTAGTGACTTGTGTAGCTGCACTGCTGACTCCTATACTGTGACAGGAGCTAATTACTGCATGTAATGTTACAGTGCAGCATCTGGCTCCTACCAATGAGGAGGAGCCAGCCCTCGGAGGGAGCAGGGCCGTAACTAGGTATGTGCAGAGGGGGCACTGCACATAGCTCGCAGGGTAGGAGGCACTGTTGGGCGGCACTTGTCAATTATCTGTTTTAATTACTTTCACTTGCAGCTTCCCCCCTTTTTGAAGCCCAGCATCTCGTGACCGCTCCTGTCTCCTACCCTGAACCCATCTGGCGCTAATACCTATACAACATTCATGAACTCAACTTGAGATTTTTTGTTATTCAGTCACACTGTCTTTTATTACGTTTCAAGATGCTGACATACCCGGGATTCAAGCCCATTGCCTGTGGCATTGCAGTCACACAATCTATTCATTGAGCTGTTTGCCCTTGTATACAAAGGTAGGGAATTCTAAGCTAGAGAATACTATGTGAAGCTTAACTTTACTTTGTGAAAAAATTATCAGTATTGCAGCTGAGCAGATCTATGCAGTGTGTGGCTGCAAGAGATTGGATGTGTGGATGCACGCTGCATTGATCTGCTCAATAGCTGATTATTCTTTTTACAAAATACCAATAGCCTCATATAGTGCTCATAGTTTTTATGCAGGTTTGCATAGCTCAATGAGTAGGGTGTTTGATTAGAATTCAACAGGTTATAGGTTTGAATCCTGGGTATGTCAGTATATTGAAATGTGTTATTTAATAAAGGGTTTTGTAACTGAATAACAACAAGCCCTCAAGTTAAGTGCATGAATGTGGTATAAGGAGGATTTGTGTCCAAATTGATTTTCTTGAGGTGGTCTATAAATGTGAGTATATATATATATATATATATATATATAATATTATATGGAAAGGGGCATCATAGCATGGGCTTTCTCTGGAATCTATGTTGTCATGCCCCTTCCCCACGAGGCATGCACCTTATGTCCCTATTGAGAAAAATAGGGGGGGGGGGGCGCCAATTCTCTCTGTGGCACATGGCACCAAAAAGTCTAGTTACGGCTCTGGGATGGTGACACCCGTGTGCGGCCTGTCCCCTCTAGTGACGCCACTGCCCAGGATCAGTGTAACAAATGATGGCAGACTTTATCTTTCACTTGTAAAGTAAAACCTCTGTCCAAATCCTCAAATTAATGTTTTATAAGGAATTAATCATTGAAACCTCAGTTCATAGGCACTGACTCCAAAGAGCAAATATTATACATTTTTATGCCCATTTACGGACTGATAAAGAACTGTAGGTAGGTTGGGGTTCGGTTTGATTTACCGGTGGCCGGAATGCCGGCTGTCAGTATACTGACAACGGCATCCCGGACGCTAGTATGCCGGCATCAAGGTTAGCGCAAAGAGTCCTCCAGGATCTAATCCCACTCTATGGGTGACAACTGGCAATTCCGGCTGCCGACAATGCCAGTTGTCGGGTTTCCAACATTGGTATCCTGAACGCCGGGATCCAGACAGCCGGCAACTTGATCGTATGCCAGTAAGTCGGATTTGTGGGCAGATCTTGAGCAAGTACTGGCGATCGAGAATTCTATGTATCTAAACAGCATCTCTACTTGCGGCTGACTTGGTGTAAGGGGGGGGGGGGTTTAAGGTCTGGCTGTGGGAAAGGAGGGTGGTTAGGGAGGTTAGGGATTAGGCATAGAATACTTACCTACTAGTGTAAGGGATGCCGCTGTTGGTATTATGACTGCCGGCATCCCAAGTGGTGAATCCCGATTTGCCATCCCATTTTTAATATAGTATTTGTTTTTTTCATATACCGTATATACTCGAGTATAAGTCGACCCGAATATAAGCCGAGGCACCTAATTTTACCACAAAAACCTGGGAAAACTTATTGACTCGAGTATAAGCCTAGGGTGGGAAATGCAGCTCTAGCCGTGCACAGCCCTCAGTGCCAGATATGCCCTCATACTGCCAGATATGCCCCCACAGTGCCAGATATGCTCTCATACTACCAGATATGCCCCCACAGTGCCAGATATGCCCTCATACTGCCAGATATGCCTCCACAGTGCCAGATATGCCCCCACAGTGCCAGATATGCCCTCATACTGCCAGATATGCCCCCACAGTGCCAGATATGCCTTCATACTGCCAGATATGCCCCCACAGTGCCAGATATGCCCTCATACTGCCAGATATGCCCCCACAGTGCCAGATATGCCCTCATACTGCCAGATATGCCTCCACAGTGCCAGATATGCCCCCACGGTGCCAGATATGCCCTCATACTGCCAGATATGCCCCCACAGTGCCAGATATGCCCCCACAGTGCCAGATATGCCCTCATACTGCCAGATATGCCCCCACAGTGCCAGATATGCCCTCATACTGCCAGATATGCCCCCACAGTGCCAGATATGCCCCCACAGTGCCAGATATGCCCTCATACTGCCAGATATGCCCCCACAGTGCCAGATATGCCCCCACAGTGCCAGATATGTCCTCATACTGCCAGATATGCCCCCACAGTGCCAGATATGCCCCCACAGTGCCAGATATGTCCTCATACTGCCAGATATGCCCCACAGTGCCAGATATGCCCTCATGCTGCCTAATATGCCCCACAGTGCCAGATGTGCAAGATATGCCCTCATGCTGCTGCCAGATATGCCCCTCATGCTGCTGCCAGATATGCCCTCATGCTGCTGCCAGATATGCCCTTCATGCTGCGGCCAGATATGCCCCTCATGCTGCTGCCAGATATGCCCCTCATGCTGCTGCCAGATATGCCCCTCATGCTGCTGCCAGATATACCCTCATGCTGCTGCCAGATATGCCCCTCATGCTGCTGCCAGATATGCCCCTCATAATGCCAGATATGCCCCCTCCCCAAGTGCCAAATATGCTCCCCAGTGCTGTTACTTACCCCTCCGTCGATCCCGCGCTGTCTTCTAAAGGAGGGACACGGAGCGCACAGTGCGCGCCTCTCCTGTGTCCCTCCTGCATCTCCGGCGGCCGCGGCGGGTCTATTAAAGGAAGTGCCGGTTCGTGATCAGAGGTCACGAACGGGTACTTCATTTAATAGACCCACCACTGCCGCCGGAGATGCAGGAGAGGCGCGCGCTGTGCGCGCCGTGTCCCTCCTTCACACTGCACTCCCTGTCACTGTGCACTGACTCGAGTATAAGCCGAGGTGGCTTTTTCAGCACAAAAAAAAGTGTTGAAAAAGTCGGCTTATACTCGAGTATATACGGTACTTTATATAGTCAAATCTCTTATACAGTACTCAAAACGCTTATACGGTAGTAAGACATGAGAGGCTCTGCCTCAACTCACCGCACGCCACTGGTGTCCACCCCCACTGAGCAACCGCCACTGCTTACGTAGTACAGTTCGAAAGAATGCACCACGTAAAAACAATCAATATATGCCAAGAATCAAGCCTTAATATTTGCAGTATCTGTAAAATATATGGAGAGTTACAGAAGAGTTCCATAAAAGAAGTGATGTGATGACAGCAGACCTCACCAATTATAAGCAATGACATCAGAACTTTCTTTTGTGAATACTGTACATGTCATTTTAATGAGATGCATTTTACAAATATTTATTTAACTCAATAGCCTATATCTTTTAACATTTTCTAAGAATAAATTAAATACAATGTCACATTAATTATTTTTTTTTGGGTAATGATGATTATTTTAATTTATTCTTCTCTTTTTTGAAGAAAAAAGTGTTATACTTTGTCAATGTGTGTCTTGCAATGGTATCAATTTACAGAAACACAACTTTAGTGGTTTTTGAGTTCAATGCAAGTTTGTATCCCTGGAGAAATCAGTATCAAACTGTTGGATTTACTCCCAGCAAATGATGGAATAATACATATAATTACATTTCTAAGCATTTCAGGTCTACTGTTGGTTAAGAAAATCACTTTGCATAATGAACTCTGTGTTAAATGTAAACTTTGCTGTGCTGTAGTAACACAATTAGATTCCAGTAAGACCAATTACATTGTTACAATTGTGGTTTTCATCGAGACTGAGAGCGATGATAAAATTCTGTACTAGATAAAAGTGTTAGCTTTCTATTCTTCTGCTGTACACGGAGCTGACATTTCCCAGAAATCATTTGTAACCAACTCTTCAAAGCAATTATATTAAATATATTTAATTTACCTGTTTGTCTGTATCAGCCCTACCTACTATACACTGTAGACCTTATCCAAATCACTTCTAAATAGAAAGTTTTATTAGTGTTTAATTCCGAATGGTCAATTCAATTGTGGGTGGAGCCCATTATCCAGTGTGCACATATTCCACACACAGTAGCCTTGAAATGGTATTTTTAATAAGCACCCCTTTGGGACTGAAAAAAAATGCTGGGCTATTGCTGGTGTTCCAGTGCCTTTACAAGGGCACATGGCAATCACTAAACTGACCCCCAAGAACTATATGGGCCAGATCTACTAAGTTATGTTACAGGCCCTGCTTGAAAAATTATAGTTAGGAGCTGGTTGGCGAATTACTTCACTATAATTGGAGATTAGAACACCAGGAGCAAGATCAAAATTTTACTGCAGGGATTTAGCTCTTGGACTTTCATCAAAAGATACATTCTCTCAGGATATCAAGCCTGGCATTGGGGGAAGAAGGGGGGGGGGGGGGGGGGTAATTCCACCTAAGCAGGTTCCCCATGGTGTTAACAGAGTCAACAGACAGCACCAAAAAGTTCCTGCTGTATGCTGTTTCCACCACATTTGTACTTGCCATTGGTACCAACTGGGAGTGGGCCACGTGTAAGCGAGAAGAACAGAGTGGACTATTAAGGTGCCCAGTCTTACTACTTTGTAAATTGTCTATATAATGCTGGGCAATGCTGGACAAAATATAGTGTTATGTGCTGGCAGTGGCTGGGTGTAATATGCTAGACACTGCTGAACATTCCCGCTATTTGAATAAAGACACACTAAGGGGGAAATCTATCAAGTCTTGGAGAGATAAAGTGAAGAGAGAGGTTAAACCATTTAACAAGTCGCCCAAGAAAAAAGACAGAAGTTGTTTGGATGCTACATTATGGGCAACAACTCCACTTTATCTCTCTCCAAGGCTTGATAAATCTGCCCCTAAAGATTTGAAACCAGATATATAATTACAGTACACAGTGATGCAGTGATCGTCAGATTAGGCCTCAAGTGCTACACTTGCCATGCTTTACTGAGCTAGCTCTTGCTGCTAGGGAGATCCTTCTGCATATACAGTAGTTAATTATTAAAGTTTTTAATTGCACATGTATTTCTTATTTAAATTTATCTTTGGTTGGCATGGTCTATACAACAATCACTGATACAGTCATTTGGCAGAATGTGCTGTAAGGATTTTAGGCATCAAATATTAAAATTGCTATTATGATGAATTAAATGTTAATTAAAAATGTATAACTATTGTGCTATAAAATGCTTAATTACATTAATTAATAATTTTGTGGTAGAAGTGTTTTACACTGGGGCTGCGAGTCGTGAAATTAATAGGACATTACTGGTTAAGAAGACTACTGGACTACTGAGAAGACTACTGTATGCTTTATACGGGTTGGGGTCTGGAAACCGGCGGTCAGCATGCCGTTGCCGGGATCCTGGCCCCCAGAATGCCAGTGGTGGGCTAGCACAAAAAAACCCCTTTGCGGGCTCGATGGCTCAAGTGGGAATAGCCCCTGGCCCCCTGCCGGCATTCTGGCAGCCGGGATCCCGGAGTTGGTATGCGGACTGCCGGGATCGTGACTACATCCCCTTTATATGATGATGTGTTTTCTAATTTGTGCTTGCCAAACAATGAGGTACATGCAGTGTTTTCTTTGTATAAACATTTTCTCCTAAGATACTGCTTGGTTTATGTTCTTTCTCTAAAATAAATTATGAGAATAAAGTGATTGGGACTGTGGGGGTCATTTCGAGTTGATTGTACAGTAGCTGTGCTAAATTTAGCACAGCTCCTATCATTCACATTGACATTGACCCAGCACAGGGTCCGCCCCGCCGCATGCCCCCCCCAGAAGTGCAAAAGCATAGCACAGCGGCGATGCCTTTGCACTTCAAGAGTAGCTCCTGACCGGCACAGCTTTAGCGTGCTGGCCGGGAGCTACTCATCGCTCCGTGGCCCACAGCAGCTGCGTGTGATGTCATGCAGTCACTGCGGCCCGCTCCCCGTTCGGTCCAGCAACGCCTGCATTGGCCGGATGGCGCCCACAAAACGGCGGAAAACGCCGCCATTCCACCCCCTCCCAGTGACCGCCTCTGCCAATCAATCAGGCAGAGGCGGTCGTAGCAGCCCGACGGCCTTCAGCTGTCTTGCATGCGCAGGCGCACTGCTGTGCCGGCGCATGTGCAGTTCTGACCCGGTCGCACCGCTGCGATAAACTGCAGCGTGCGATCGGGTCAGAATGACCCCCTGTATTTGTTGTCTTTTTTGTGTATTATATTTTTTAATTTTATACAGTAGGTTGGACTGCATGAGGACATGGGCTATCCCAACCCAAGGTCACCTGCATGAGGAACAAATTGTTCCATTATAAGTAGATGTAAGTAGATAAGAGATCCAAATGCAAATTCTTTTGTGTGGAGAACAAACTGTGCATCCTCCCGCAAAACATACCCCTATTAATGCACCATCTCCACACTTTTTTCAAATTAAATTATCCCAAAATGACTTTAGCTCTGTTCTCCAATGCAAATGTAGACATGCTTCATATTCCCCACTTAGCAATGACGCCCTTGATCAGTCCCGGTCTGTTCTGAATTGCTGCAAACATTTCTTTCACATCAGACTTCACCATATCAGCCAGCAAATCCCTGCGCTTCCATAAAGATAGGGAAATTTGTACTAAAGCAGCCTTGAGATGTCAGAGAAGAAGAGTTGGAACTTGCTCTTTTTGGTTTGTTCTCAAGTCAGAATGAGCCCCTTAATTAGAATAGTTACAGTATCTACAAGTTGGATATGAAGTTGTACTGTAGGAAGACATATGAAATCCTGGCGGTCCGGGCTTCCTGGCACTGAAGATCCTAACTTCAGAGAGAGTAAGTATTTCTACCTCCCCCCCCCCCCACCCCATCCCCTACGCTAACCCTATCCCTCAGGGTGGTGACGGCTAATTCTTACCCCCCAGGAGTGTCGACTATGGCTAACCCTCAGGGCTGGCAGTTAGGGCTAACCTCCCCCCCCCCCCATGCCTAACCCTGACCCCCATAGTGCCTAATATTAAGACTCCCCTGGGCCCAGGCCCTAATCCTACTTGTGAACACCGATACTCACCTTTGGGATATCGGCTGTTGGTAATCCGCCACCGGTCTCCAGACTGATGTCAGGATTCTTGCGTCAGTCACATGTAACCCGTACTGTACATATCTGTCTATATTTATATTAATCCAGACATTTTTGTTAGCCAGCTAGAAAAAAAAACAACATTATATTTTAAGAAGATATTTGGTGCTTTTAGTGTCTCAGAGCCGTAAACACAATAAATAATAAAATGTAAGACTTTAGTGGACAAGATTCCTTACATATGCATTAAAATAATGTTGTATATTCATTCTCTAATGACTTGCAACAGACTAATAAATGTCCCTTTTTAACATACACTTTCCCTATTGGGAGTTGTCCTTTATTTCAACCCCGATTAGCTTCATGTTTGCTTCCTGACTCCAACGAACACCTGGGATCAATCTATAAATATATTTCGTTTTACATTCTATAAATCTAGCAGAATTTATACCTCATTAGATGTGCTTACTTACTGAAACTGCAATAAAAGCTATTACAAATTAAGCCAGTTCATCAGAAACATTCACCTCCAAGGAAATATTTTATGAAAAACTACTTTGCTTAGCTGGCTCTGGGCTCTAATTGTGATAAGTGTGTTTGTAGTTGGCAAACTAAGTAAGAACTAAACAAATGTATTAACCCTGTGGTTTTAGCTGCATGAAAAGCTGCCTACGCTTAAAGGGTGACACTTCAAACTAGTGACGGCTCTGCCTGTGGGCTGAAGCACAGACCACACATAGCATGGGAGGGGAGTGGGCGGTTAACACATATAAACATACCTTGAATGTTGATTGTAATATGTGTGATGGCTGCCTGAGACTGGGGATCAGCAGCACTGTATGTATCACAGCCGCATCTGCTGCACTTGAGACTCTGACGTTGGGGTTTATTCTAAACCAATCGCATGCTGCAGTTTATCGCAGCGGTGCGTTCGGGTCAGAACTGCGCATGCCAGACGGCCGAAGGCCGTCGGACCGCTATGATCACCTCTGCCTGATTGACAGGCAGAGGCGGTCGCTGGGCGGGGGGGCGGAACGGCGGCGTGGTCGGACCAAACGGGAGGCGGGCCGCGGCGGCTGTGTGACTCTTGAAGTGCAAAGGCATCGCATTTCTGTGGGGGGCCTGGCACTGACATGCGGGGTGGGCTAGCCCTGTACTGGGCGTCCACCCGCACGTCAGTATGAATGATCGTAGCTGTGCTAAATTTAGCACAGCTACGATCATCTCGGAATGACCCTCTTTGTGCTACTGTGTGTGCGGAGGTCCCAGGAATCATGGCACTCATGATGTTCCAGAGACTAATCTCTACGGTGCATGTGTAGTGGCCATTTTGCCTGTGATTTCTACTGCAGTGCTGAATGGTAAGTATGGGTTTAATGTATGTGGTGTGGGCCCCCCTAATCTCAGGGTCCCGTGTGCATCACACACTGCACCCATTATAGATATGACAATTACCAAGACCCTGTTCTCTGGCTGCAATGCTTGGCCTTCCCTCACACTCCTACGGAAAATATTAGTCAGACTTAGAATACAATGAAGATATATAAAAATGCACAAATTCCCATCTGCGCATGTTCTATATGCTAACACTAGCTATCCGTGCTAAGAGATCCGCCTGACTCAGAATTATCTCCTGTGTCTGTAAATAACTAGCATACAATTTTAATTCCATTTAAAACATTACAATAATTTCAAACCCAAAATGCTGGCAGATATTATATGCACGGACCAAAATTGTAGTACATAATCCCTTAAAAGGAAAGTTTGGAATTTTGTGTGTCATCACTGTCAACCTCATGAAAAAGTTTGACCTGCAAACACAGTGACAATGGGGGTAATTCCAAGTTGATCGCAGCAGGATTTTTTTTAGCAGTTGGGCAAAACCATGTGCACTGTAGGGGAGGCAGATATAACATGTGCAGAAAGAGTTAGATTTGGGTGGGTTATTTTATTTCTGTACAGGGTAAATACTGGCTGCTTTATTTTTACACTGCAAATTAGATTGCAGATTGAACACACCACACCCAAATCTAACTCTCTCTGCACATGTTAAATCTGCCTCCCCTGCAGTGCACATGGGCCCTCATTCCGAGTTGTTCGCTCGGTAATTTTCTTCGCATCGCAGCGATTTTCCGCTAATTGCGCATGGGCAATGTTCGCACTGCGACTGCGCCAAGTAAATTTGCTAAGAAGTTTGGTATTTTATTTTACTCACGGCATAACGAGGTTTTTTCTTCGTTCTGGTGATCGGAGTGTGATTGACAGGAAGTGGGTGTTTCTGGGCGGAAACTGGCCGTTTTATGGGAGTGTGTGAAAAAATGCTACAGTTTCTGGGAAAAACGCGGGAGTGGCTGGAGAAACGGAGGAGTGTCTGGGCGAACGCTGGGTGTGTTTGTGACGTCAAACCAAGAACGACAAGCACTAAACTGATCGCACTGGAAGAGTAAGTCTCGAGCTACTCAGAAACTGCACAGATAAATCTTTTCGCAATATTGCGTATCTTTCGTTCGCAATTTTGCTAAGCTAAGATTCACTCCCAGTAGGCGGCGGCTTAGCGTGTGCAATGCTGCTAAAAGCAGCTTGCGAGCGAACAACTCGGAATGAGGGCCATGGTTTTGCCCAACTGCTAGCAAAAATCCTGCTGCGATCAACTTGGAATTACCACCAATATACAGTACTGACTCCTCTACGCACTACACTACAGTACTGACCCTTCTATGCTCTACACTACTGACCCCTCTATGCACTACACTACAGTACTGACCACTCTGCGCACTACACTACAGTACTGACCCCTCTATGCACTACACTACAGTACTGACCCCTCTATGCACTACACTACTGACCCCTCTATGCACTACACTACAGTACTGACCACTCTGCGCACTACACTACAGTACTGACCCCTCTATGCACTACACTACAGTACTGACCCCTCTATGCACTACACTACTGACCCCTCTATGCACTACACTACAGTACTGACACCTCTAAGCACTAAAGTACTGACCCCAGTGGCGTAACTAGAAATTTTTCTCCCCCAAGCCAAAAAATCCTTCAGCGCCCCCCCCCCCCCATACCCCCCCATAATTTGGTGCGCTGCCAAAAAGGGTGCGTGGCTTTGTTGATATGGGCGTGGCTTCGCGTAAAGGGGCGTGGCATTGCAGGAAAAGACTACCTTATACCCCAGTTTTGCAACCTGCTCGCCCAGACGTTAGCCACCACAGGAAAGAAAAATAATCCTGATTCATGCCCCTTACATTATTTGTCATTTTTCCTCCTTATAGTAAGGCCCAGTATACATTATGCCACATACTGCAATGGCCCTTAGACATTATTCCACGCACAATAATGCACATGACACAATATGCACACACCATAGTGCCCCCGACACATTATGCCACACACCGTAATGCCTGTGACACATTATGACAGGAATCGCAATGCCCGTTATACATTATGCTACACACTGCAATGCCCCTGATACATTATAGCACATACAATGTCTGTGATACATTATGCCAAACACTGCAGTGACCCTGAGACATTATACCACATACCACACAATGCCCGTGATATAGTATACCACACACCGTAATGCCCATTACACATTAAGTTCTACAGTAAGGCTTCCAATTACTTTTAAATTACCTGCTCGTTGCCAGGGGTTTCATGCTCTTGGTTCCATGCACGGTGCCAGGGGTTTTCATGCTCAGGGTGTCATGCTCGTTGCCAGGGGTTTCATGCACTGGGTGTCATGCTCGTTGCTAGGGGGTAGTGCTTGTTGCTAGGGCTGTGCTCCCAGTGCCACATATGCTCCCAGTGCCAGATATTCCCCCACAGTGCCAGGTATATGCACCCAGTGCCAGATATTCCCCCACAGTGCCAGGTATATGCCCCCAGTGCCAGATATTCCCCCACAGTGCCACATATGCCCCCTCAGTGCCTGCTCCCCTCAGTGCCAAATATTCCCCCACAGTGCCAGGTATATGCCCCCAGTGCCAGATATTCCCCCACAGTGCCAGGTATATGCCCCCAGTGCCAGATCTTCCCCCACAGTGCCAGGTATATGCCCCCAGTGCCAGATCTTCCCCCACAGTGCCAGGTATATTCCCCCTGTGCCAGATCTTCCCCCACAGTGCCAGGTATATGCCCCCAGTGCCAGATATTCCCCCCAGTGCCAGGTATATGCCCCCAGTGCCAGATCTTCCCCCACAGTGCCAGGTATATGCCCCCAGTGCCAGGTATATGCCCCCCCCAGTGCCAGATATTCCCCCACAGTGCCTGCTTCCCCCCCAGTGCCAGATATTCCCCCCCAGTGCCAGATATTCCCCCACAGTGCCAGGTATATGCCCCCAGTGCCAGGTATATGCCCCTCCAGTGCCAGATATTCCCCCACAGTGCCTGCTTCCCCCCAGTGCCAGGTATATGCCCCCAGTACCAGGTATATGCCCCCCCAGTGCCAGGTATATGCCCCAGTGCCAGGTATATGCCCCCCCAGTGCCAGATATTCCCCCACAGTGCCTGCTTCCCCCCCAGTGCCAGGTATATGCCCCCAGTGCCAGGTATATGCCCCCCCAGTGCCAGGTATATGCCCCCTAGTGCCAGGTATATGCCCCCAGTGCCAGGTATATGCCCCCCCAGTGCCTGCTTCCCCTACCCCTCCTTTGTGTTGGAGGGACACGGAGCGCATAGCGCGCCTCTCCAATGTCCCTCCTGGCTCTCCCCCGGCCGGTCTAATAAAGGAAGTGCCGGTTCGTGAGCCAATCAGAGCTCACGAACGGCACTTCCTTTATTAGACCGGCCGGTGGAGAGCCAGGAGGGACACAGGAGAGGCGCGCGATGTGCGCTCCGTGTCCCTCCTTACACAGTAGGCAGCAGCGGAGGGAAGGAGGGAGAGGAGACCGCAGATTGACATGCGGACGCTCGTCCGCATGTCAATCTGTTCTGTCAGTGGCGCCCCTGCAGCCCCTTGCCCCCAAGCCACCGCGAGGGCTGCGGGGGCAGTAGTTGCGCCACTGACTGACCCCTCTATGCACTACACGGTCCAGTAGCGGATCTTGCCACGGGCAAGCAGGACTTTTGCCCGGGGCGCCGCCTTCCGGAGGGCGCTGGCGCCATCCGGAGGGTGCCGCACCATGGCAAGATCCGCCACTGCTGTGCCCTCCGCTGCCCGCTGTGTCCGCCGGCTGTGCGGCTGTGTCCCCTGTGAAGGGAACTAGACGCTACACGTCTAGTTTCCCTTCGTGGAGAGGACCTTTTGCTGTGCGGTGCGCGATGACGTCATCGCGCACCGCTCAGCATTTAAGCGGCGCTACTACTGTACAGGGGGCGTAACTGACCATGCCCCCTGTATTAAGCCACACCCCCATTTCCTGCCCGGGACGCAGGGAGGGCTCGAACCGGCCCTGACTACACCACAGTACTGACCCCTCTAAGTACTAAAGTACTGACCCCTCTATGCACTACACTACAGTACTGACCCCTCTAAGCACTACAGTACTAACCCCTCTATGCGCTACACCACAGTACTGACCCCTCTACACACTATACTACAGTACTGACCCCTCTACGCCCTACACTACGGTACTGACCCCTCTATGCACTACACTACTGATGCCTCTACGCATTACAGTACTGACCCCTCTAAATTCTACACTGCAGTACTGACCCCTCTAAGCACTAAAGTACTGACCCCTCTACGCACTACACTACGGTACTGACCCCTCTATGCACTACACTACTGAACCCTCTATGCACTACGTTACAGTACTGACCCCTCTATGCACTACACCACAGTACTGACCCCTCTACACACTATGCTACAGTACTGACCCCTCTACGCACTACACTACAGTACTGACCCCTCTAAGGGCTACACTACAGTACTGACCCCTCTACGCACTACACCACAGTACTGACCCCTCTACACACTATGCTACAGTACTGACCCCTCTACGCACTACACTACAGTACTGACCCCTCTAAGGGCTACACTACAGTACTGACCCCTCTACGCACTACACTACAGTACTGACCCCTCTACGCACTACAGTACTGACCCCTCTACGCACTACACCACAGTGCTGACCCCTCTACACACTACACTACAGTACTAACCCCTCTACGCACTACACTATAGTACTGAATCCTCTACGCACTACACTACAGTACTGACCCCTCTAAGGGCTACACTACAGTACTGACCCCTCTACGCACTACACTACAGTACTGATACCTCTACGCATTACAGTACTGACCCCTCTAAGTTCTACACTGCAGTACTGACCCCTCTACGCACTACACTACAGTACTGACCCCTCTACGTACTACAGTACTGACCCCTCTACGCATTACACCACAGTGCTGACCCCTCTACACACTACACTACAGTACTGACCCCTCTACGCACTTCACTATAGTACTGAATCCTCTACACACTACACTACAGTACTGACCCGTCTAAGTGCTAAACTACAGTACTGACCCCTCTACGCACTACACTACAGTACTGACACCTCTACACACTACAGTACTGACCCCTCTATGCACTACACTACATTACTGACCTCTCTATAACCTACATTACATCATTGGCCCTACTATACCCCACAACATTACTTACTCCTCTGAATCACTGAACCCTCTATGCACTACACTACAGTACTGACCCCTCTATGCACTACACTACTGACCCCTCTATGCACTACTCTACAGTACTGACACCTCTAAGCACTAAAGTACTGACCCCTCTATGTACTACACCACTGTACTGACCCCTCTAAGCACTAAAGTACTGACCCCTCTACGCACTACACTACAGTACTGACCCCTCTATGCACTACACTACTGACCCCTCTATGCACTACGCTACAGTACTGACCCCTCTATGCAGTACACTACAGTACTGACCCCTCTCAGCACTACAGTACTGGAGGTGGTGCATCAGAGCTATGAGGAGCGGCTGTGGGGGTGCCTCTCGGGAGTCATAGTTACATCCACCTCCTATGTGTCCTCACATGACTTGATGTTACACGTGTCAACAGGAGGAAGCACTGAGGCACTATGTGGTAAAGCCTTATGGCGGCGGCTGCACCATATTAGACCCACAGCAGCAGCCAGCACAGTGTACAAGGAGGAGGTCACATACAGAGACATCTTTAAGTTTTTTTCTAGATGAATTCAGTGGCGCATTCCAGGGGCCGGCGCCCCTAGACAGCTGCCTAAAGCTGCCTAATGGTAGAGCCGGCCCTGCCCACAACATTACTGACTCCTCTGCATCACTGAACCCTCTATACCCTACACTACATCACTGATGACACTATACCTGCCACTACATTATTGACCCCTTTATACATCACACTGACCCTTCTACACCATAGGTTCTCAAACTCGGCCCTCAGGACCCGAAACAATGCATGTTTTGCAGGTCTCCTCACAGAATCACAAGTAAAATAATTAACTCCACCTGTGGACCTTTTAAAATTTGACAGTGAGTAATTAATACACCTGGGCACTTGCTGGGTTACCAGCAAAACATGCACTGTCTGGGGTCCTGAGGACCGAGTTTGAGAACCTGTGCTCTTAACCTTGCACTACATCACTGACCCCTCTATAAGCTACACTATAATGTAAAACATCACAATACTATCTCTCTGCACTACATCAGAGACAAAAATTGGGAAAAATAAGACCTACTCTATATCACTGACCCCTCTGTACCCTACACTGCAGTACTGACCCCTCTATACCCTACATTACATCACTGACCCCGCTATTCCCCATGTGGTGTTGCCATGGGTTACGACAATTCCTCAAAGTCTCTCTCTATCTAAGATTTTGGATGTGATTTGACTGTTATGTATTGGACTGGCTACTATGCTGTGTCCTGACTGTGACTTTTTTGAAGTCAGGGAACAGATAACAATCTTGTACCATTAGTAAAAGGTTGTGTGTTAAAAGTGTCATGCCTCACTCCCCAAAATACCAGAACTTTCAACCAGGTCCCCTACGCAAGAGAGATATATGACTAGTGGTCCCTGGAGACACCTAATTTACATCTAAAGCCTTGTGTATACAAAGGAATTCCTTGCTTAACCTGGAGGGTGGGGCTACTGGAAGGTGTGTGTTGTGGGACTATATCTCCCAGCAAGAGACACTGCTAGGTGTTCACTCTTCAAGGAAGAGCTTTCAGGCTGGGAGTGCTTCCATCTTTCTAAATTCCGGTGGTTTCCCTCCACTCAGACAACCTGACCTCAGCATAAGACTGTTTTTTTCTGACTATTTATTTTCTTGAAGTTGACTGTGCATACCATTATTGTGTGTCTTGCCTATTACCTGTTTTTCTGTATAACTTAACTCTGGAGATATTGCTCCATAAATCTAAAAACTTTATTAGTATCTCTCTGTGCCTCTCATGAATTTGCATGCCTGGAATGGCCCATGCTACATGTAGGTAATAACTGTGTCATTTACGTGTATGGTGAATGCAAGAGCCCCATTCTAATACTATTTGTGGTAGCAGCTTGAGTAAAACCCATATCACAACTGCCCACCTATGTCTGGTTGGTGTATCTGAGCACAGGCTCGGGTGGATGCTGTGACACCCTGCCACATTACTGACCCATCTATACCCTACACTACATCATTGACCTCTCTATACCCTACACTAGATTACTGACCCCTCTATAGCCTACACTACATCACTGACCCCTATATACCCTAAACTTCATCACGGACCCCTCTATGCACTACACTATATCTCTGACCCTTCTATACCTGCCATAATATTACTGACTCTTCTATACCCTACACTACATCACTGACTCCTCTTTACCTGACACTATATTACTGACCACTCAATACCCTACACTACATCACTGACCCCTCTATACCTGACACTATTTTATTGACCCCTCTATACTACACTACACTGTAAAACATCACTATATTACCTATATAAACTATATCAGAGACAGAAAAACAATGAGAAAAATAAGACAAAGTGGGAAACAGACACCGATGCACTAGACTGAGGAGAGAGTTTGAAAAAAAATAAAGCACAGGAGAAAGTGGGCATGTGACACAACAGAGAGAGGAAAGAAAGAGAGAACCACTAGAAAAAGTAAAACAAAGCGGGAAGTGGGCAAAGGATACTGATAAGACACACAAACATGAGGGTAGGTAGGCTAGGAAAAAAATGCAAATCTGGAAAATGTACATTCACCTACTGTATGCAACATAGTAACATAGTAACATAGTTAATGAGGTTGAAAAGAGGCAAAATGCCCATCGGGTTCAACCTATATTCTGTATTAAGCAGTGCACATTATAATGCACCAGCCGAAATAATGACTTCGTACCTATTGACAACTATATTTCGTATCACTCCCATGTACATAATGTCAATATATTAAATGTTATAGCCTTGGATACCTTTTTCAGCTAGAAAACTGTCCAATCCATTTTTACATGCATTTACTTTCCTACGTTCTATACGGAATTTTCTCTCCTCTAGCCTCAGTGAGTGTCCACATGTCCTATGCAGAATTCTATTAATAAACAAATCCCCTGCTAACTCTTTGTATTGACCCTTTACATATTTGAAGATATTAATAATATCTCCTCTTAGTCTCCTCTTTTCAAGGGAATACATATTTAACCTAGTAAGCCTTTTCTCGTACTCCAGTGTCTCTAACCCTTTAATCAGTTTAGTAGCTCGCCTTTGAACCTTTTCAAGCTCCCCGATATCTTTTTTATAATATAGTGCCCAAAACTGAACACAATATTCCAGATGCGGACGTACCAATGATTTATACAGAGGCAGGATTACATCCTCGTCCCTTGTCTCAATACCCCGTTTTATGCACGCAAGGACTTTCCTTGCCTTCTTTGCTGCATTTTGACATTGTGTACTGTTATTAAGCCTATTATCTATGAGCACCCCCAAATCTTTTTCCACTGCAGCTACCCCTATATTTTCCCCATTAAGTTTGTAGGATGCAAATTTGTTTTTAATCCCAAAGTGCATAATTTAGCATTTTTCAATAGTGAACCTCATTCCCCATTTAGACGACCAAGGTTTCAAATTTAAGTAAGTCATTCTGTAGACACTCCCCATCGATTTCTGAATTAATTACCTTACACAGTTTAGTATCATCTGCAAAGATTGACACTGTGCTTCCATGGCCTATTCCTAGATCATTAATAAATATATTGAACAGTAGCAGGCCAAGTACGGACCCTTGTGGTATTCTGCAGACTACTGGTGACCAGATGGAAAACATCCCATTGACCACTACTCATTTGTACCCTGTTATCTGGCCAATTACTTATCCATGTACAAATAGTATTTCCTAGACCAAGTTCCCTTAATTTGATGATCAGTCTCCTGTGAGGCACTGTATCAAAGGTTTTTGCAAAATCTAAAAAGTCCACATCCACTGCTTTGCTCTGGTCGAGATTATTGCTCACTTCCTCGTAGAAGCTAATTAAGTTAGTTTGACACGATCTGTACCTCACAAACCCATTCTGACTCTTGCTAATAAACGTAGTATTCTGCAGATAATCCTCTATGCTATCCCTCAAAATTCCTTCCAATATTTTACTCACTATAGAGGTTATACTAACTGGTCTATATGTCCCAGGATGATTTTTAGATCCCTTTTAAAATAATGGCACTGCCTCAGCTATACGCCTATCCCTCCATACCACACCTGATTTAATTGAACTATAGAAAATCAAGTATAAGGGTTTTGCTAGCTGTGCCCTAAACTCCATAATAACCCTCAGGTGAAAACCATCTGGGCCCGATCATTTATTAATCTTTATGTTGCTTAGTCTTTCCAGGACTACTTCCTCACTTAGCATCTACCAAAGAGTCATTACCTTCACTGTCATTATGCACTACTATCATCTTCTGATCCTCCCTGGTGAATACTGATGAAAAAAAATTGTTCAGTATATTCGCTTTTATTTTGTAATCATTTATCAAGGCTCCCAGTTCATCTTTTAATAGGCCTACATTCTCCTTTTTTAACCTTTTACTGTTTATGTATTTATAAAACTTTTTTAGGATTGGCTTTACTCTCTATAGTGATTTCCTTTTCGTTTACAATTTTAGCTGCTCTTATTACCTTTTTGCATCTTTTATTGCATTCTTTGTAATACTGGAATGCCTCCTCCCTTCCAATTAATTTAAATGCTTTGAAAGCATGCCTCTTATTAGCCATTTATTTTTTGACCTCCTTATTAAGCCACATTGGTTTGTGTTTAGCACTCCTGCGTTTATTACCCATGGGAATTAATTTGTGAATATTGCTATCAAGCAACCATTTTAAAGCATCCCACATTTCTGAAGTGTCCTTACCCTGAAACAAAACTTCCCAGTCAATGTTGTTTAGTGCCTGCCTCAACATACTGAAGTTAGCTTTTCTAAAGTTTAAAGTCTTGGTTGATCCCTTATAGCTATGTTTCTTGAAACTGATGTCGAATGTGACATAAAGTGGTCACTGTTTCCCACGGTCTCCCCAACTGTAATGTTTGATATAATGTCCACATTATTGGTAATAACTAGGTCCAGAATATCATTACTTCTGGTTGGGTCCTCGACTAATTGAGACAAGTATTGATCATTTAATGTGTTTAGAAACCTGCTGCTCCTATCTTTTACACACAAATCGTTACTCCAATTTATATCAGGATAATTGAAATCCCCTATCACTAGGATGTCCCCCATTCCCGCAGCTTTTTCAATTTGCTGTATCCGGTTGTTTGTAGTATTGTTAGGGTCTCCTGCCCTGTGCTGCCACGTCGTCATGGCAACCGGGAGACAAGTGCTAGTGGAGTAACCTGAGCGCAGCTGATACTCCGGTTCGGGTCTTTTGCTGTGCAGTGGTTATAGGCTCTGTGCACGGCAGGGGATCCGGTGCTGGTTTTTGTGCTCACAGTCTGTGAGGTCTGAGTGGGGCGTGGACAGCACCTGCTTTATAAGGCCTCTTTTCAGGGTAAGCAGATGCTGCTGAATCTCTGTTGGTTAGTCAGTTCATGAAAGTTAGCCAGTACTGTGTAGCTTTGTATTTGTTTGTTGCTTACTGCAAATAGGCCTGGGGATTTGGTATTACACTCTGCCAATCCAGACCTAGCAGTAAGACTGGAGTCAGTCGTTTAGCTTGCTGGGGTTCTGTTATTACTCTGTGAACTTAGCAAGTTTGCGGCTGTATTCTAACACTTGCCTGTCTAATCCTGTCTCACTGTGCTAGGTGTCAGGGGTCAGTTTAGTGGCAGTAAGCTTAAACCTGTGCACTGCAAGTGAGAATCAGGATTGTGGAGGCTCTCCTTGTGTCTATCATTCCATCTCTGACCAAGGAGTTTACTGCCACACCCGTTGGTAACCCTTTAGGGTTTTGCTGTTGCCCTTAGCAACAGCATTTCGGGTTCTCTACGTATTTAAACACAACATCTTGCTTTTTACATCTGAGCAGTTCTAATACAAGGGAGATACCCAGTTCCTTAGCCTCTGGGCTTCTCTGTTCACTGTGTGTGTATTTTGTTACCCTATCACCTTCTGTGTACGTTATGTCATATTCCCCAGTTTGTCTGTGAGTCCATTTGTTTTGCATAACAGTTCAAACACCAGTACATTCCTGCAGACACTGGAGTGCATAACAGTTCTGACACTAGTACTTTCCTGCAGGCACTGGTGTGCATAACATATTCAGCAGCCTAATACTCCTGTTGAAATTTTGTGGGAATATGGAGCATACCCCTCAAAATACGTTGCAACAGGTGGTCGATCAGGTGCAGGTCCTGACTCGGCAATTTAATGATTTGTCCATTAAAATGCACACCTCCCAGGCTGCTGGCGGAGCTCCCGCAGCAGCAGCACCTGCAGGGGTTAAGGAGCCGAAAGTAAATCTCCCGGATCGTTTTTCTGGAGATCGCTCGCAGTTCTTTTGTTTCAAGGAGAGCTGCAAGCTATACTTCCGGCTTAGGCCTCAGTCTTCTGGGTCGGAGATTCAGCGGGTGGGCAAAGTGATTTCCTTGCTACAAGGAGACCCACAGGTCTGGGCATATGGGTTGCAGCCTGACTGTCCGTCGCTTAAAAGTGTTGATGCTTTTTTTACGGCACTGGGCATGTTGTATGATGACCCTGACAAGACGGCCTCAGCCGAGGCTCAGATTTCGATCCTTAAGCAAGGGCGAAGGCCAGTTGAGGTTTACTGTACGGAGTTTCGGAGGTTGGCCCATGATACCCAGTGGAATGACCCAGCCCTGAGACACCAGTACCGAAGAGGTCTTTCTAACCAGATAAAGGACCAACTGGTACAATATCCCTTGCCTGATAGCTTGGATCAGCTCATGCAGTTATCCATCCGGGTGGATAGACGGCTGAGAGAGCGTAGGCTTGAAAGGGAGACTGAGATTTCCTTCCTTCCCAAGGGAACCTCAGACTCTGAGGAATTTTCTGAGGAGCCTATGCAGATTGGGGCTACCCGCCTCTCCTCGCGTGAGAAGACGCGGAGGAGACAGCAGGGGTTGTGTTTGTACTGTGGGAATAAAGGTCATGTGGTAGTATCATGCCCAGAAAAGCTGGAAAACTTCAGGGCCTGAGGGTGATGGGAAATATCCTGTCAGGCCAGAAGTCAGAATTTCCCAAGAAGACTTTTATCATTCCGGTGACCTTGAAGATCCTCGGTCAAACTGTCAAGACTGAGGCCTTTGTGGACAGTGGGGCCGACGGGGTTTTTATGGACCGCCAATTCGCCCTGAAACACTCTGTTCCCTTAGTACCCTTGGCATCGGAAATTGAGATTTGTGGGTTAAACGGGGAACCATTATCCCAAGGTAAAATTACCTCTTGCACTAGCCAGATTTCTTTGTTTATTGGAGCCACACACTCTGAAAAATTGTCCTTTTATGTGACTGTCTGTACTTTTGCCCCATTGGTGTTGGGGTTACCCTGGTTAAGGGCCCACAATCCTCAATTTGACTGGGTCTCTGGGGAGATTCTTAGTTGGGGTACTGATTGTTTCAGGAGTTGCTTGAGCCTTCCAGTCAGGCTCTCGCAGCTAAGTTTGCCAGGATTGCCAGGGTGTTATGCAGATTTTGCGGACGTGTTCTCCAAAAAAGTTGCAGAGGTACTACCTCCCCATCGCCCCTATGACTGTGCCATTGATTTGTTGCCAAATGCTAAGCTTCCCAAGAGCAGGTTGTACTCCCTGTCACGTCCTGAGACTCAGGCTATGGCAGAGTACATTCAGGAGAACTTGGCTAAGGGATTTATCAGACCTTCACAGTCTCCAGTTGGGTCGGGGTTCTTCTTCGTGGGTAAAAAGGACGGTTCGTTGCGACCCTGCATCGACTTCAGGGAATTGAACCGTATCACGATTAAAAACTCATACCCACTGCCTCTCATTTCGGTCTTGTTTGACCAGCTTCGTACTGCCACCATTTTTTCTAAGATTGACCTACGCGGTGCGTACAATCTAATCCGAATAAGAGAGGGGGATGAATGGAAGACTGCCTTTAATACCCACTCAGGGCATTATGAATATTTGGTGATGCCTTTTGGGCTCTGTAATGCCCCGGCAGTCTTCCAGGATTTCATGAATGATGTGCTCAGGGAATATTTGGATAGATTCTTAGTTGTATACTTAGATGACATCCTAATCTTCTCCCATTCCCTGGAGGAACATCGGAAGCATGTACGCTTAGTCCTCCAGAAACTCAGAGACCACCGGCTTGGGGCGAAGCTGGAGAAGTGCGAATTTGAAGTTCAGCAAATCGCATTTCTAGGATATATTATCTCCCCAGAAGGTTTCCAAATGGAGGGTTCCAAGGTACAGGCAGTCCTGGATTGGGTGCAGCCCACTAGTTTGAAGGCGCTTCAGCGTTTCCTGGGCTTTGCGAATTTTTATAGACGATTTATCGCTGGATTTTCGTCTATAGTGGCGCCCTTGGTGGCACTCACTAAGAAAGGGGCGGATGTTGCTCACTGGTCTTGTGAGGCTAAAGCGGCTTTTGCCCGTCTCAAAAGGGCATTTGTTTCGGCCAAGGTGCTGCGACACCCAGATCCAGAGCGTCCTTTTGTGGTGGAGGTGGATGCCTCTGAGATGGGTATTGGGGCAGTGCTTTCTCAGATGGGAGTGTCTGATAATCGCCTTCATCCCTGTGCTTACTTTTCCCGTAAATTTTCGCCTGCCGAGATGAATTATGACGTGGGTAACCGGGAATTGTTGGCTATTAAGGATGCACTCGAGGAGTGGAGACACTGGCTTGAGGGGGCTAAGTTTGTGGTCTCAATTCTCACTGACCATAAGAATCTGGCATATTTAGAGTCAGCGAAGCGTCTCAATGCCAGGCAGGCACGATGGGCTTTGTTTTTTGCTCGCTTTAATTTTTTGATAACATATCGCCCTGGGTCAAAAAACATCAAGGCTGATGCGCTCTCGCGGAGTTTTGCTCCAATCCAGGAGACCACCGAGGAGCCGTTGCCCATTGTTTCCCCATCATGTATTAAAGTGGGCATTACCCAGGACCTCTTATCATTAGTCCTTAGAGCACAGGAGCAGGCTCCTCCAGACCTTCCGGTAGGTCTTTTGTTTGTGCCTCCTAGGTTAAGACAGCGAGTGTTCCTGGAATTCCATGCCAAGAAGTTGGCAGGTCACCCGGGTATTGCCAGAACTCGGGAGTTGCTATCTAGGGCGGTGTGGTGGCCCTCGGTGGCTAAGGATGTGGATCAGTGGGTTCGGGCATGTGACATCTGTGCCCGAAATAAGACTCCTAGAGGGGTTCCTGTTGGCCCATTACATCCACTCTCTATCCCATCTAAGCCATGGACCCACATTTCAATGGATTTTGTGGTGGACTTGCCCAAATCCTCGGGGATGACAGCCATCTGGGTTGTCGTTGACAGGTTTTCGAAGATGGCGCACTTCGTTCCACTGGTTGGGCTGCCATCAGCCAGACGCCTGTCTGAATTATTTATGCTGCATGTTGTGCGTCTCCACGGGTTGCCACTTGATGTGGTCTCTGACCGCGGATCCCAGTTTGTGGCCAAATTCTGGAGGGCATTTTGTTCCGATCTCCAGATTTCTGTCAGCTTGTCATCAGGCTACCATCCGCAGTCTAATGGGCAGACTGAAAGGGTTAACCAGTCCTTGGAGCAGTTCCTCAGGTGTTATGTCTCCAAGTGTCAGACTGACTGGGTTGCTCATCTGTCCATGGCGGAGTTTGCCTATAACAACGCGGCTCACTCTGCTACAGGGATCTCTCCCTTCCTTTGTGTGTATGGGCATCATCCTAAGGCCAATTCTTTTGACCCCCTGGACTCCACGCCTGGTGGTTCCTCTGTGATTTCGGTCCTTAGAGGTATTTGGCGGAAAGTGAAGAAAGCCCTTGTGTCTGTGTCATTAGTGACCAAAAGGGTTTTTGATAAGCGGAAAAGACCCTGCAGCTTCAAATTAGGAGACTTCGTCTGGTTGTCTACCAAGAATTTGAAGTTGAGACAGCCATCTCATAAGTTAGGGCCCCGGTTCATCGGCCCTTATAAGATCACCAGGGTTATCAATCCGGTGGCATTTCAGTTAGATCTGCCCCGTTCTTTGGGTATCAATAAAACATTTCATTGTTCCCTTTTAAAACGGGCGATTAGTAATCCTTCTTCCAGTGGAAGACCTTCCCCTCTTCTGATACATGGCCAGAGGGAGTTTGTTGTTGAAAGGATTCTTGACTCCAAGGTGGTTCGGGGTCGGCTGTCATTTTTGGTGCACTGGAAGGGGTATGGCCCGGAGGAGCGGTCGTGGGTGCGCAGTTGTGATCTTCATGCCCCCAGACTGATACGCTCTTTCTTCTCGCAGTTCCCCGATAAACCCGGTGGTAGGGGTTCTTTGACCCCTCGTCAGAGGGGGGGTACTGTTAGGGTCTCCTGCCCTGTGCTGCCACGTCGTCATGGCAACCGGGAGACAAGTGCTAGTGGAGTAACCTGAGCGCAGCTGATACTCCGGTTCGGGTCTTTTGCTGTGCAGTGGTTATAGGCTCTGTGCACGGCAGGGGATCCGGTGCTGGTTTTTGTGCTCACAGTCTGTGAGGTCTGAGTGGGGCGTGGACAGCACCTGCTTTATAAGGCCTCTTTTCAGGGTAAGCAGATGCTGCTGAATCTCTGTTGGTTAGTCAGTTCATGAAAGTTAGCCAGTACTGTGTAGCTTTGTATTTGTTTGTTGCTTACTGCAAATAGGCCTGGGGATTTGGTATTACACTCTGCCAATCCAGACCTAGCAGTAAGACTGGAGTCAGTCGTTTAGCTTGCTGGGGTTCTGTTATTACTCTGTGAACTTAGCAAGTTTGCGGCTGTATTCTAACACTTGCCTGTCTAATCCTGTCTCACTGTGCTAGGTGTCAGGGGTCAGTTTAGTGGCAGTAAGCTTAAACCTGTGCACTGCAAGTGAGAATCAGGATTGTGGAGGCTCTCCTTGTGTCTATCATTCCATCTCTGACCAAGGAGTTTACTGCCACACCCGTTGGTAACCCTTTAGGGTTTTGCTGTTGCCCTTAGCAACAGCATTTCGGGTTCTCTACGTATTTAAACACAACATCTTGCTTTTTACATCTGAGCAGTTCTAATACAAGGGAGATACCCAGTTCCTTAGCCTCTGGGCTTCTCTGTTCACTGTGTGTGTATTTTGTTACCCTATCACCTTCTGTGTACGTTATGTCATATTCCCCAGTTTGTCTGTGAGTCCATTTGTTTTGCATAACAGTTCAAACACCAGTACATTCCTGCAGACACTGGAGTGCATAACAGTTCTGACACTAGTACTTTCCTGCAGGCACTGGTGTGCATAACAAGTATGTGCCAATGACTAGTTTTTTTGCTTCAGTGTCCCCAATTGTGATCAGAACCCATAGCGATTCCACGTTATCTCCAGTCCCCTCGTAAAAAAACATCTATTATGTTTGGTTTTAGAGATGGTTTTACATAGAGACATACCACTCTTCCCCTTTGGCAGCCCTGTCCTTCCTGAAAAGTGAATATCCCCCCAAATTTGCAACCCAGTCGTGTTTCTGCAATACCTATAATATCATATTGATTTTTTGATACAGGCCATTCCAATTCCCCCATTTTACCTGATAGGCTTCTTGCATTCGCAAGCATACATTTTAGCTGAATATTTCCCTTGCCCGTTTGTCTTAATGGTATGTTATCCTTATTTACAAGCGACTTTCTAGAATTACTCTTACCGACTGTTATTCTCCTCCCTCCCTTAGCATCCCCATCATACTTAATACAGCCTTTTTTACTACTATGTGGTAGTCAGCATGATCTACATGCCTGCTCTCTAGGCTGCATAGATTCTGTCTTCCCATGGCAGCTCCATGAAGTCACTGGAGTTGCTGGACCACAGGAAAACCCTAGGGAGGTCAGTCACCGGTCACAAACCGGAGAAGAGGCATCAGCTGCATCTCGGCAGAGGCAGTATTAACCTGGAGAAAGGGCAGGATAGACTAGGCAGCACCGCAGAGTAGGGGTAAGACCAGGGCCAGTGCTAGAGTGTTCGGCGCCTCCTGCAAATTATACATTTGCACGCCCCCATAAATGATAAAGGGGCCGCGCCACAAAAAATGGTGTGTGGTCTTACAAGGAAGGGACATGGCCACACAATAGTGCCACCAATTCAAATTACACCATATGGTGGCACAATATTATTCACATTACACCACACATAGGGGTAAATTTACTAAGATGGGACTTCTATTTATTAAGATGGGATGTTTTCCATAGCAACCAATCAGCTTCTACTTCTCATTTATCTAGCACCTTCTAGAAGATAATACCTGGAATCTGATTGGTTGCTATGGGCAACATCCCATCTTAAATAGAACTCCAATCTTAGTAAATTTACCCCATAGTGCCGCTAATTCTATTACACCACATAGCAGTGTACCTTATTTAAGTTATGACACACATTAGTGCCCCTTATTCACGTTAAGCTACACAGTAGTGCCCTCATACATGTTAAGCTACACAGTAGTGCCCTCATACATGTTATGCTACACAGTAGTTCCTCTTATACTCAATGCCCACAGAAGTGTCCCTTGTACAAATAAAGGCCCTCATTCCGAGTTGTTTGCTCGCTAGCTGATTTTAGCAGCATTGCACATGCTAGGCCGCCGCCCTCTGGGAGTGTATCTTAGCAAAGCAGAATTGCGAACGAAAGATTAGCAGAATTGCGAATAAATAATTCTTAGCAGTTTCTGAGTAGCTCGAGACTTACTCCTACACTGCGATCAGCTCAGCCCGATTCGTTCCTGGTTTGACGTCACAAACATGCCCTGCATTCGGCCAGCCACTCCCCCGTTTCTCCAGACACTCCCACGTTTTTCCCTGACACGCCTGCGTTTTTTAGCCAACTCCGGGAAAACGCTGAGTTGCCGCCCAGGAACGCCCCTATCCTGTCAATCATTTACCGAACACCAGTGCAACCGAAAAGCGCCGCAGATGCTACAGCAAAACAGCTACGTATTTAGTAAAATAACTAAGCGCATGCGCTCTGCGTACCATGAGCATGCGCAGTTAGCGACTAATCACAGTATAGCGAAAATCGGCAATGAGCGAACAACTCGGAATGACCCCCAAAGTCCACAGCAAGACGCATATCTTAATAACCCCCTATAATGCCCACAGTAGTAGTGCCCCTTATACTTAACACACAGTTGTAGTGCCACACATAATACCCACAGTAGTTGTGCCCCTTACACAAATATCCACAGGAAGGGAGAGGGGGGGGGGGGTTCAGCACTTGACAGGTGCAGTTGGGTGAAGAGAGGAGGGAGCCAGACAACCGGAGGGACCTGACACTGAGATCCACACTTCCCGCTAGCAGTGCCGCTGCCTGTCATACAGTGTGACAGGTGCAGGGGCAGCCGTCAGCAACAACAGGGTAGCAGAGTGGGGAGAGCGCCTCTTCAGCCCGGTGTGTCCCTGCACTACATACCCTATGCTATGCAATGCTAAAAATAAGGCATATAACAATGAGAGGGTCACACTATATTATATGACACCTGATTACGTACCATAGTGAAAATGCATTTCGACACAAAAGCTATAATAAACAACAATCAAAATGAAAATATTGCATTCAATTTTGGGAGACTGGTTCTGAATCTATAATTTAGTCAATGTAAAACAGCAGTTTATTAAAAAGTCAAAATAGTAGCCATGTACACATCCTGTAACACATACTTGCCTACTTTTGAAAAAGCATTTCAGGGAGATTGTGAAAGTAACACCTATCAGCGCAGATGTGTTCTGCTATATCTGAGAGGCGTGTTATGAAAATGACTTACATCCAAATGTAAATGAGCCCCAAAGTTAGTAAGAACTACTTGTTGAAGAAAAGACACTGATATTTTGGAGAATTTGTTTGTGTATTGTGTTTTACAAGAGGTTCCATATACTGTAAGTGACCATGAGAAACCTTATTTAAAATGCATGTAGCCAAAGGGATCATGGTGCCTTGTAACCAATACAGGAAAACGGCACTGATGATCCCATATGAATGTATATATCTCTGATTTAGTTTTTTTCCCTAAGAATGTAACAGCTGCATAATGGGGATAAGGTGAAATTAGGGAGATTTGTGGTCTATTCAGGGAGTGAGGGAGATTGCTACTATTTCAGGGAGTCTCCTGCAGAATGAGGGAGGGTAGGGAACTATGCTGTAACATGACAGTTAGGAGCTGATTGGCTGGCACTTTATCTCTCTCCACTTTATTACTCTCTAGGCTTAGTATATCTCCCCCAATAGGCACTTAAATGAATGCATGTTATACCATGACACACTTGCACTGCATGTCCTATTCATTGTAAACAGCTACTACTGTATTCTGACTATGTAATAAACTGCTATTTTACATTGTCTAAATTACAGTTTCAGTGTCTCCTAAAATTGAATGCAATTTTTTGTTTGATTGTTGTTTGTTTCAATAGCTTTTGTGTCAAAATGCATTTTCACTATGGTATATAATCAGGCGTCATATAATATAGTGTGACCCTCTCATCATTATATGTCTTATTTACAGCATTGCATAGCAATGATACAAAGCTATCACTGACCCTTTGATGCGTGATAATGTCTGCTAGAATTCTTGTTAGTTTGTCGCCGGCTATGTACTGATTGTTTGTCACGGAAGAAGATGCTTCGCTCTAATGGCGTATAATGAAGCTGTACGCTGCCCTGCAATTTATGTCATGCAATCTTTGTAAAATAAATAAAGTTCAACAAACACAGCTAGATAGTTCTAGTTATATGATTGCTCTATAGAGAGCCCTTAACTTCTACTTCATTAGTATTCGGTTCATAAGTGTGGTTCCATAATACTAATTTGTAATAGAAGCGATTGTGCTGTATTTCTAAGGTAAATAAACAGGGGTGTTACCCACTATGGGGTCTATTTACTAAGCCCTGGATGGAGATAAGGTACCCGCCAACCAGCTCCTAACTGTCATTTTTCAAACCCAGCCTGTGACATGGCAGTTAGACACTGATTGGCTGGTACTTTATCTCAGTCCACTTTGGGCCTAATTCAGCAAGGATTGCAAAGCAGCAAAAATCGCAGAAAATTTGGAAAATCGCAAAATCTGCACCATATACCACAAAAAAAATACAACTTCTGAGACGAAGCAAAAACTGCGTATGCACTACGAAAAGTAGGCTTGCAGGGAGCGTACTAAAGGGCTGGACTAGCAAAAACTACGAGCAGGGGCGTGTTGTGGGGCGTATGCTGATGTTCGGTAGGCAGTGCATACGCAATTTTTACAAGTGATCGCACATTTATGTTGTGCAGTTTCTGAGTGACTGACTACAGGTCTACCTTCAAATCTGCACAAGCTGACCTCAGTTGTAGACTGTTCGATGTATACTGCAATCATTGCTTCATTACACCATACTTGCCTACTTTCCCGGAATGGCCGTTAGGCTCCCGAAAATCGAGTGACCCTCCCGGATCCCCGGAAGAGCAGGCAAGTCTCCCAATTTCAGGGGTCTGTCCTGCCCGGCCGCCCACTTATCGAGTAAAGTAGGCGGTACGGGCAGGCGATGACACGATTCTTGTTGAATCGCGTCATCATAGCTACGCCCCCTGCTGTATAATGCTGGTAATAGTGGCATTACACAGCGGGGGGCATGGCTTACATGGCACAATTCCTGCAGCCACGCCCCCATTCCGCCTCTGCCATTCCCCCTTTCTGCCTCTGGCCCACCCCCGTCTGCATGTTACGTCACTGCCCGCCCCCCTGCTGAGCCGACCTGTCTGCTCTCTCCCGGAGAGAGCAGCCTAAAAGTCGGCAAGTATGCATTACACCCAGCTGAAGAAACTCACACTGCTGACCACAATTCACTTCATTCAGCTGTATTGAAACTTCTAAACATGTAAGGGAGCTTTAGGGGTATATGCAATTGCGGTCGAATTGACGCGAAAGTCGAAAAACTGGACATTTTCGACAAAAAAAACATGTCGAATTGGATTCGTCAATGCAATACAGTACTTTTCGACAAAATACCTTCCGTTTCAGATTCGACTTTTTGCAAAACGACATTTTCAAAATTCGACATGTCTGCAATGGTCAAAATGCAGCTTTTCGACAAAAGTATATTCAATTGAAGAATGACGATTCGACAACAGTGCTTTTCGACAGCAATTTCGTCATTTTCAGTCCGCCTCACTTTGCTGGCGGGATCTAATAAAAAATTTTTAAAAAAATTTGGTTTTTTTTGCTTTTTGGATTGCTAATAGCATATCTACTTGTATTTGAAGGGATTATCTACTTGGTTTGTCTTTTTTTGACTCACAAGTATTATTTAATTTATTTTTTAAAAGAATATTTTTTTCTTCACTCTGCTGAGGGAAATGTACCCATGATTTCACAGTTTTACCCAGGATACACTTCTGCAAAGCCACTCCAGTATTGGACCAGTTTACCCCACTCTACCATGGACGTCCTACTTGTGATGTGGACCTGAACCACCGCCATGTTAGTCACTCTTTCAGGTGAGATTTATTGGCTAAAACTCCATCTTGTCTGAGTAACCTGTGTATATGCGCAGTGTTGCTGGGACCTTTTGTTCTTTCCCAGGGTGGAGGAAACGCTCTCAAATTAGCTCCTCATTCTCTTCCACAGGTCTTGCGGAGTATCCTTCCCAAGGTGCAGGAACCAGCGTGGATGAAGTGACAGGACAGTTCCCCTGCTGTACCTTGTGTTTGGATGACACAAATACCTGGAACCTCATACTATTCTCTTCCACAGGTCTTGCGGAGTATCCTTCCCAAGTGGCGTGGATGTGAAGAGACACGACATTTCCCCTGATGTACCATGGGCGACCTACTTGTGATGTGGGCCTGAACCTCCGCCATGTAGCAGACAACCCCGCTCAGGTGAGATGTATTGCCCAAAACTCCCTCTTGTCCAAAGTCACCCCGGCGTGTCCCAAGTGCAACCCTCCGGCATTTGCAAAACTGCACATTTAATCATGCCCTGACAGCAATGCTTACGCTGCGTCAGGGCATGCTTGGATGTGTAGTTTCTCAAGTGCCGGAGGGTTGCATTTGGGGCCGCTGTAACCTGCTTGTGTCGTGTTGCTTGTACCTTTTCCTTTTCCATAGAAGGGTGACACTATTACCAATAGCTGGAACCTCATACTATTCTCTTACACAGGTCTTGCGGAGTATCCTTCCCAAGTGGCGTGGATGTGAAGAGACACGACATTTCCCCTGATGTTCCATGGGCGACCTACTTGTGATGTGGACCTGAACCTCCGCCATGTAGCAGACAACCCCGCTCAGGTGAGATGTATTGCCCAAAACCCCCTCCTGTCCAAGTCACCCCGGCGTGTCCCAAGTGTAGCCCTCCGGCATTTGCAAAACTGCACATCCAATCATGCCCTGACAGCAATGCTTACGCTGCGTCAGGGCATGCTTGGATGTGTAGTTTCTCAAGTGCCGGAGGGTTGCATTTTGGAGAAAGGCCGCTGTAACCTGCTTGTGTCAAAGTGTTGCTTGTATCTTGTCTTTTCCATAGAAGGGTGATACTATACCAATACCTGGAACCTCATACTATTCTCTTCCACAGGTCTGGCGGAGTATCCTTCCCAAGTGGCTTGAATCCTCATGGATGAAAAGGGACACGACAGTTCCCCTGCTGTACCATGGGCGACCTAACACAATACCACTGCATCTCATATTTTACATTGTATTTACTAATAATTTAAATAAAAACCACACAAAACTTCTCATTTTAAAAATTTATTGAAGAAATATATAAAATTGTATTTTATTTTTTAAATAAAAAATGAAATGTAATAAAACAAAAAAGTAGTTTGTTCTTCTTTACATTCTTTTCTTGTGTAGATATCTGTGGGGGAAAAAAACCATATTAAGTAAAGACACTAATGATGTCATGTTCATTCCTTTCCCAAGAACATTTGTGGAACCACACAGCCCAGCATGACCCATTGCTGGGCTGTGTGGTTCCACAAGGGCAGGCGGTCCAAAGTGGAATAGTGGTGTCAGTGGTCAGCACTTTGACACGCCTGCACTTGTGGAACCACACAGCCCAGCATGACCCATTGCTGGGCTGTGTGGTTCCACAAGGGCAGGCGGTCCACAGTGGAATAGTGGTGTCAGTGGTCAGCACTTTGACACGCCTGCACTTGTGGAACCACACAGCCCAGCATGACCCATTGCTGGGCTGTGTGGTTCCACAAGGGCAGGCGGTCCAAAGTTTCTTGAATATATACATTGAAACATGGCTTTACTCACCTTGGTACGCACAACAATAACTATGGGGGTCATTCCGAGTTGTTCGCTCGTTATTTTTTTCTCGCAATGGAGCGATTAGTCGCTAATGCGCATGCGCAATGCCCGCAGTGCAACTGCGCCAAGTAAATTTGCTATGCAGTTAGGTATTTTACTCACGGCATTACGAGATTTTTTCTTCGTTCTGGTGATCGTAATGTGATTGACAGGAAGTGGGTATTTCTGGGCGGAAACTGGCCGTTTTATGGGTGTGTGCGAAAAAACGCTACCGTTTCTGGGAAAAACGTGGGAGTGGCTGGAGAAACGGAGGAGTGTCTGGGCGAACGCTGGGTGTGTTTGTGACGTCAAACCAGGAACGACAAGCACTGAACTGATCGCAGTTGCCGAGTAAGTGTGGAGCTACTCAGAAACTGCTAAGAAGTGTCTATTCGCAATTTTGCTAATCTTTCGTTCGCAATTTTGATAAGCTAAGATTCACTCCCAGTAGGCGGCGACATAGCGTGTGCAAAGCTGCTAATAGCAGCTAGCGAGCGAACAACTCGGAATGAGGGCCTATGCCGTCCACTTCAATTTTCCACCCAATCCTATGAATAAGCCAAAAATAAACACTAGTGAATAGTAAATTCACACAACAGTGAAAGCCTATTGTACACCAATACAAAAAGGATTTTTTTGGTAAAAAAAAAAAAGTGGTATCAGAATAGCTCTTTGGCCCATCATACCTGTAGCCACAAGGAGCTTTCATCCATTACCACACGCGCCCGCATACATGCCCGCGCATGTATGCCTAGACATAAAGCTCCTTGGTAGTACCCGGTCACGGGTGGGGGAGCCCAACACAAATATAAAACAATAGTAAGAAAAAAAAAAATAATGGGAGGGGGAGAAAGGGATACATGAAAAACATAACAGTAAATAAAACAATACAACCGGGCTTATGGTGGTTGTCCGTCCGGATACTCTTCTTCCTCCTGATGGGGCGTCGATGCCCTGGGAGGCTAGGGAGTGTGTTGACTTGGCCTCGGTGCCCGTGCGGGTGTAGATGTTGCGGCCGGTGTTGGTGGTGGAGGCATCTGGTGGGTGGGGTACATCCCTGTATATCCTTGGTACAGCTGTGACCGTCTATACCAGGATGGTGGTGGAGGAAGGGAAGGAGGCGTCCATGTGGCTTGTGATGGCGGAAGTGGTGGATCACCAGCGTGTTGATGAGCTGGCTTTGGGAGCTTATCGTACATCATCTGCAGTGTGGTTGCGAGGATCTGTTGGCTGGATGCCGAATGTCGTTGGCTCTCCGACATGTTGTCAGCGCTGTGCGCCAGGCATGATGTGTTCTCCACCAACCGGTTGATGGATGTGGCCAGAATGTGAAGGATGTCCATAGTCTCCCTGTGATCTTCTTGTCTGGTCTTTTGCATTTCGGCCGTGCTGTCGGCATGAGCCTTTTGCATTTCAACCAGACTGTTTGCCATCTTATCCATTGACTTCTCAATGGCGTCCAGGCTGGTTCCAATGACATTCGTGTGAGTATCCTGGCGGGAAGTCATCTCGGCTGCCAGGGTGTGTACCCTCTGAACATTTGAGGGATCCTGCCCTTCCTGTACGTCTGCCACCGATTGCATTTGTGCAGCTGAAAAGAAAATTAGAAATTAGTATACACATTCATACATTTGTTTGAAGGCTCACAATTCGATATTTACTCACACAGGGATGTAGAAATAGCAGGCTGCTGCACTTCCACCTCGTCATCCTCTGACGAATCCTGTAGGAGATCCGGCCTGAAGAAGGAACTAATCCCCGAGGCAAGTCCTCTGCTGGGCCGTGGCACCTCTGTTTGCAATAGAATTTCTTTTTTACAGTTAATAAACTATACAAAAATGGTGCACACCCCCACCCCCCACCCCCCAAAAAATAAATACAAACCTTCTCCATCCGGAGGTGCCGCTGCTCCAGGTGCTTCGCTTGTCCTCAATTCTGGAGACTTTTCAAGGGTCCGGCTGGATACTTCTGCACGGCTGTCTTCAAACCCAAGAAAAGTCTCATCCGTTAACCCTGTAGACTCAAATAGTTCGGGTGATGGGTCCACATGGGTAGTGTCTTGTTGAGGCTCTTCGGTCACAGTCCCAGAGCTCCTGGAGAGATGACGATCTGGTGATGGCCTGCGCGCAGGAGATGTAGTTTGGCGCCCATCTGGTGGTGTGGTTGCCGACGGTGTCTGGCTCACAGGTGATGTTCTGCGCACTGATGTCTGACGTGCAGGTGATGGTCTGCGCGATGACGATGTCTGGTGCACAGGTGACTTTCTGCGCGCTGATGACGTCTGGCGCGCAGGTGACTTTCTGCGCGCTGACGATGTGTGGCGCGCAGGTGATGATCTGCGCTCTGCTGATGCTTGCTGCACAGGTGATGGTCCGCGCGCTGCTGACGATGCCTACTGCACAGGTGACGGTCCGCGCGCTGGCGATGTCCTGTGCGCAGGTGATGTCCTCTGGGCAGGCGTGTCTGGGGAAAAATAACAAACACATTAGCAACTAAATAAAAAAAAAGATTTTAGTACAGCTCATGTGAATGTATTCTTACCATCAGGCCTCCTTTTGGACTGCTTATCTCCCACCGTCTTCTGTCTTCTGGGCGGTTCTTCCTCCTCGGGAAAGCCAGCCGGACGGCTGGAGTCAACACCTCCGCGAACTCCTTGGACCATGGCAGGGTTCATGCGCCTTTTAATAACGTCCTCCCAGGGTAGCCACTTCAGATTGAGAGCCGGTCCACCTCCCGTAGCTGTCTCATGTCGGCGCTGAATCCCCATCTTCTTTTTGGTCTGTCTGCGGCAATCACTGTACCACTTCATGCAGTTTCTGGTGCTCCGGTGGTTTCCAGATACTGCAGTGACTTGTCTCGCGATGGCATCCCAGATGTTTCGATTGGTGTTAGCTGCTGTGGTCTGTGCCCTAGGTCCATACAGAACGTCGTAGGACCTGTCGACGCCATCCACTAGGGCACAGTTTTCCGCCTCAGTGTATCTGGGTCCACGCGGCTTCTTCGGTCCTGCATCTTCACCAGAGGCTTCCTCCTCCGACTGCTCCTCTGGCTGGCTTCTTGCCTTTAGGGATTAAAAAAAAAACATGCATTTAATAAGATCGGTATGTACCTGTGAGTGTAAGTATCCCTGGCAGTGCGCAAAGATACCTGTAGGTGTGCATGGCAGTGCGCAAACTAGGGTGTGTCAAGTTGGATGCTATTGTGTCTGCAGGTGTTGTCAGTATTTACCTTTCTAGGCTTTTTCTTTGACTTATCCATTTGGTCCCTTGACGGCCGCGGCTGGTCACTGCATGCCTGGTCGGTCGTATCCTCCTCCTGGGTCGGCTCGCACTCCTCGTTGCTATGCAGGGAAAGTTCTTTTGAGGGGTGGGGGGAAGGGGGGGATCGGGCCCGCTTGTCCCTGGACATCTCTGTTGTAAAAAGAAAAAAAAATATTTTTACAAATTTAACACACATTACAAAATTACATGCAACCACACGTCATGCTGCTGGGACCCCAGTTCTCAAGCAGGACCAAACACACATAAAAAAAAAAAAAAAAAAAGAATAGAAAAAAAAGCAACCAGCCAAATAAGCCAAAACCCCCGTACAAGCATCCCTGCACATATTGGGGTCAACCAGTGCTAACACAAATTGGCTGACACAAACAAAATGGCTGAAACAAACAAAATGGCTAACACACAAAATGGCTGAAACACACAAAATGGCTGACACACACAAAATGGCTGACACACAGTCACCCCAAACAAGCCAAAAAGCATCCCTGCACATGCTGGAGATACACCAGTGCTAAAATAGGAGCAAAAAAACATGTTTGGCAAACAAACAACATGACATGTCGACCGCATGGCTGACACAAACACGCTCAAAGTCACCCCAAACAAGCCAAAAAGCATCCCTGCAAATGCTGGAGGTCAACCAGTGCTAAAATAGGAGCAAATAAACATGTTTGGCAAACAAACGACATGACATGTCGACCGCATGGCTGACACAAACACGCTCAAAGTCACCCCAAACAAGCCAAAAAGCATTCCTGCACATGCTGGAGGTACACCAGTGCTAAAATAGGAGCAAAAAACATGTTTGGCAAACAAACGACATGACATGTCGACCGCATGGCTGACACAAACACGCTCAAAGTCACCCCAAACAAGCCAAAAAGCATCCATGCACATGCTGGAGATACACCAGTGCTAAAATAGGAGCAAAAAAACATGTTTGGCAAACAAACGACATGACATGTCGACCGCATGGCTGGCACAAACTTGCTCCAAGTCACCCCAAACAAGCCAAAAAGCATCCCTGCACATGCTGGAGGTACACCAGTGCTAAAATAGGAGCAAAAAAACCTGTTTTGGCAAACAAACGACATCACATGTCGACACGCACTAAAATCACCCCAAACAAGACAAAAAACATCCCTGCACATGCTGGAGGTACACCAATGCAAAAGCATGACCCAAAAAGTCATTTTATGAAAAAAAAAACAACGTGAAAAACTACCCCAAAACACAAAACTCCCCCCAAAAATGCAGCAATACAAGCAGGAGCTATACACAAACCTGCACACATATATATACATACCCCAAACACCCCAAAGACATACCCCAAACACCCCATGTACACCTCATTGCAACCCCCACTACACAAACACATACATGCAACACCAGACCCACATGTGGTACTTACCTAAAAATGTAGAAATCACTCCAAAAACGACTCTCCTCCGGGGTAACAGGTATCCTCCTGTCTGTCCTGGATTAAAGCCTGCTGGGTGTGTCCAAACGATACCACAGCAAACAACCAATTTGCTAGCTCTGCACCTCCACACACCTCTCTGCAGGTTCACAAAATGGCTGCTGAGCACGCAGCAAACAAGCCCTAATAAAGGGCTCAAAACGGCGGGAAGTCGAATTCAGGACGCCCACTACTCGATGATTGGTCCGTTATTCGACAAGGGGAGTGTCGAATGCGTTTTGTATTGCATATGGTGAATTCATGGTCCCGGCGGGAGGGCTGCGGCTGTCGAGTACAGTCGAATTTTAAAATGGACAAAAAAAAAGGCGCAATTCGTCCGGATTTGCATATACCCCTTAAACTCTGTAACACATGTTTCTTTATAAAATATAGGTTAGTAACCTAACTGTTTTTACACTTACTAACAATCGAGGTTTGACAACCACACTATTTTTTAAAAGCAAACGTTAATTAACATTTCCAAGCATTTTGTTTTATAGGATCTGCTTAATGTCTTTTAGCTTCCTAACAGTTTTTTTTTTTAATGCTTTTTAAGCAACCAACATGTTTTTTGTTAACAAAACATACCCACATACATTTGGTTACATTTTATTTATTTTTTTTAAACGCTACACACACACACACACACACACATATGTTCAAGAACAGCAACACCTTTTTTTTTTTTTTTTGGCCCGGAAATTAGGTAGTGCAATATTTGACGTTAAAACACAGTTGTTTGCAAAAATTGCAACAATAGAAACATGTAAGCAAAAAATGCATAAAATTGTAAATTTATACGCAAATAATGCACAAGCCCACCTTGTTTTTGTAACATTAAATTAGTGTTGCAGTTTTTCCGTTTGGGCGTGCTTTCGGAATTTTGCGAATGGCCGCAATTTTTGCAAATTTGTAATTTTTACAATCCTTACTGAATTGGCCCCTTTATCTACATCCAAGGCTTAGGGGTCTATTTACTAAGCCTTGGATAGAGATAAAGTGGACAGAGATAAATGACCAGCCATTCAGCTCCTAACTGTCATGTCACAGGCTGGGTTTGAAAAATGACACTTTATCTCCATCCAAGGATTAGTAAATAGACCCCTTAGTAAATAGACCCCACACTGCTGTGTCTGCATGAACTACTTACCTATTTGGAGGCATCTGCCGGTCTTATGCTCTCTCAGCTCAAATTAACTGGTAGATGGTGTATTGCTAAGGTCCAGAGAGATGGTCTAGAGAGGTCCATGCAGTTCCATTTGTTGTCAGCTCTGCTCTAGACATCAGGTGACGTTTCCATCATTTTGACTGTGTAAGGAGGCCGACTTCTTCAGGGGCTTTTGGGTAGGAGGTGTTCCAAAATGAATTGGTCTTTTGGTCTCAAAATTTGCATATTAATTCTGGCTAAATGTGTCCAAAATACTAGACTGAAGTAGATTTCCATGTTCTACCAAGATAACTACAGTAAATATATATAGATTAGTGTCCAGCGCTGTTATGTTATTTATGGTACAAAACAGAGCTGCCAGGCTGTTAACCAACCAGCCCCATTCCAGCCACATAACATACATTCTAACTAGTGATGAGCGGGTTCGGTTCCTCGGAATCCGAACCCCCCCGAACTTCACCCATTTTACACGGGTCCGAGGCATACTCGGATTCTCCCGTATTGCTCGGTTAACCCAAGCGCGCCCGAACGTCATCATCCCGCTGTCGGATTCTCGCGAGATTCGGATTCTATATAAGGAGACGCGCGTCGCCGCCATTTTTCACTCGTGCATTGGAAATGATAGTGAGAGGACGTGGCTGGCGTCCTCTCACTTTGTTTCAGGGGGCTGTAGTGCAAATATCTTTATTCTGGGGACCAGCAGTATTATAGGAGGAGTAAAGTGCAGAGTTTTGCTGACCAGTGACCACCAGTATTATACGTTGTCTGCCTGAAAAACGCTCCATATCTGAGCTCAGTGTGCTGTATATATCTGTGCTCACACTGCTTTATTGTGGGGACTGGGGACCAGCAGTATTATATAGGAGGAGTACAGTGCAGAGCTTTGCTGACCAGTGACCACCAGTATACGTTGTCTGCCTGAAAAACGCTCCATATCTGTGCTCATTGTGCTGCATATATCTGTGCTCACACTGCTTTATTGTGGGGACTGGGGACCAGCAGTATTATAGAGGAGGAGAACAGTGCAGAGTTTTGCTGACCAGTGACCACCAGTATTATACGTTCTCTGCCTGAAAAACGCTCCATATCTGTGCTCAGTGTGCTTCATATATCTGTGCTCACACTGCTTTATTGTGGGGACTGGGGACCAGCAGTATTATATAGGAGGAGTACAGTGCAGAGTTTTGCTGACCAGTGACCACCAGTATTATACGTTCTCTGCCTGAAAAACGCTCCATATCTGTGCTCAGTGTGCTCCATATATCTGTGCTCACACTGCTTTATTGTGGGGACTGGGGACCAGCAGTATTATATAGGAGGAGTACAGTGCAGAGTTTTGCTGACCAGTGACCACCAGTATACGTTGTCTGCCTGAAAAACGCTCCATATCTGTGCTCAGTGTGCTGCATATATCTGTGCTCACACTGCTTTATTGTGGGGAATGGGGACCAGCAGTATTATATAGGAGGAGAACAGTGCAGAGTTTTGCTGACCAGTGACCACCAGTATTATACGTTCTCTGCCTGAAAAACGCTCCATATCTGTGCTCACTGTGCTGCATATATCTATGCTCACACTGCTTTATTGTGGGGACTGGGGACCAGCAGTATTATATAGGAGGAGTACAGTGCAGAGTTTTGCTGACCAGTGACCACCAGTATACGTTGTCTGCCTGAAAAACGCTCCATATCTGTGCTGAGTGTGCTGCATATATCTGTGCTCACACTGCTTTATTGTGGGGACTGGGGACCACAGTATTATATAGGAGGAGTGCAGTGCAGAGTTTTGCTGACCAGTGACCACCAGTATTATACGTTCTCTGCCTGAAAAACGCTCCATATCTGTGCTCAGTGTGCTGCATATATCTGTGCTCACACTGCTTTATTGTGGGGACTGGGGACCAGCAGTATTATATAGGAGGAGTACAGTGCAGAGTTTTGCTGACCACCAGTATATAATATATAGCAGTACGGTACAGTAGGCCACTGCTCTACCTACCTCTGTGTCGTCAAGTATACTATCCATCCATACCTGTGGTGCATTTCAGTATTGCACAGTTTGCTGACCACCAGTATATAATATATAGCAGTACGGTACAGAAGGCCACTGCTCTACCTACCTCTGTGTCGTCAAGTATACTATCCATCCACACCAGTGGTGCATTTTAGTTTTGCACAGTTTGCTGACCACCAGTATATAATATATAGCAGTACGGTACAGTAGGCCACTGCTCTACCTACCTCTGTGTCGTCAAGTATACTATCCATCCATACCTGTGGTGCATTTCAGTTGTGCGCAGTATATATAGTAGTAGGCCATTGCTATTGTTACTGGCATACAATTCCACACATTAAAAAATGGAGAACAAAAATGTGGAGGGTAAAATAGGGAAAGATCAAGATCCACTTCCACCTCGTGCTGAAGCTGCTGCCACTAGACAATGAAATGAGACAATGAAATGCCATCAACGTCGTCTGCCAAGGCTGATGCCCAATGTGATAGTAGAGTGCATGTAAAATCCAAAAAACAAAAGTTCAGTAAAATGACCCAAAAATCAAAATTAAAAGCGTCTGAGGAGAGGCGTAAACTTGCCAATATGCCATTAACGACACGGAGTGACAAGGAACGGCTGAGGCCCTGGCCTATGTTCATGGCTAGTGGTTCAGCTTCACATGAGGATGGAAGCACTCATCCTCTCGCTAGAAAACTGCAGTGCCACTCCTAGATGAGCCAGGTATTTGTGTCGGCCACTTGGGTCGCTTAGCTTAGTCACACAGCTACCTCATTGCGCCTCTTTTTTTCTTTGCATCATGTGCTGTTTGGGCACTATTTTTTTTTAAGTGCCATCCTGTCTGACACTGCAGTGCCACTCCTAGATGGGCAAGATGTTTGTGTCGGCCACTTGGGTCGCTTAGCTTAGTCATCCAGCGACCTCGGTGCAAATTTTAGGACTAAAAATAATATTGTGAGGTGTGAGGTGTTCAGAATAGACTGGAAATTAGTGACGTGCTCTGGAAATTTTTCGGGTTTTGTGTTTTGGTTTTGTATTCAGTACCGCGGCCGTATTTTGGATTTGGACGCGTTTTGGCAAAACCTCCCTGAAATTTTTTTGTCAGATTCGGGTGTGTTTTGGATTCGGGTGTTTTTTTACAAAAAACCCTCAAAAACAGCTTAAATCATAGAATTTGGGGGTCATTTTGATCCCATAGTATTATTAACCTCAATAACCATAATTTCCACTCATTTTCAGTCTATTCTGAACACCTGACACCTCACAATATTATTTTTAGTCCTAAAATTTGCACCGAGGTCGCTGGATGGCTAAGCTAAGCGACACAAGTGGCCGACACAAACACCTGGCCCATCTAGGAGTGGCACTGCAGGGTCAGACAGGATGGCACTTCAAAAAAATAGTCCCCAAACAGCACATGATGCAAAAAAAAAAAAGAGGTTCACCAAGGTCGCTGGATGGCTAAGCTAAGCGACCCAAGTGGCCGACACAAACACCCGGCCCATCTAGGAGTGGCACTGCAGTGTCAGACAGGATGGCACTGCAGAAAAAAATAGTCCCCAATCAGCACATGATGCAAAGAAAAAAAGAGGTGCACCAAGGTCGCTGGATGGCTAAGCTAAGCGACACAAGTGGCCGACACAAACACCTGGCCCATCTAGGGGTGGCACTGCAGTGTCAGGCAGGATGGCACTTCAAAAAAATAGTCCCCAAACAGCACATGATGCAAAGAAATAAAGAGGCGCACCAAGGTCGCTGTGTGACTAAGCTAAGTGACACAAGTGGCCTACACAAACACCTGGCCCATCTAGGAGTGGCACTGCAGTGTCAGCAGGATGTCACTTCAAAAAAATTGTCCCCAAATAGCACATGATGCAAAGAAAAAAAGAGGCGCACCAAGGTCGCTGTGTGACTAAGCTAAGCGACACAAGTGGCCAACACAAACACCTGGCCCATCTAGGAGTGGCACTGCAGTGTCAGGCAGGATGGCACTTCAAAAAAATTGTCCCCAAACAGCACATGATGCAAAGAAAAAAAGAGGTGCACCAAGGTCGCTGGATGGCTAAGCTAAGCGACACAAGTGGCCGACACAAACACCTGGCCCATCTAGGGGTGGCACTGCAGTGTCAGGCAGGATGGCACTTCAAAAAAATTGTCCCCAAACAGCACATGATGCAAAGAAATAAAGAGGCGCACCAAGGTCGCTGTGTGACTAAGCTAAGTGACACAAGTGGCCGACACAAACACCTGGCCCATCTAGGAGTGGCACTACAGTGTCAGCAGGATGTCACTTCAAAAAAATTGTCCCCAAATAGCACATGATGCAAAGAAAAAAAGAGGCGCACCAAGGTCGCTGTGTGACTAAGCTAAGCGACACAAGTGGCCAACACAAACACCTGGCCCATCTAGGAGTGGCACTGCAGTGTCAGGCAGGATGGCACTTCAAAAAAATTGTCCCCAAACAGCACATGATGCAAAGAAAAAAAGAGGCGCACCAAGGTCGCTGTGTGACTAAGCTAAGCTACAAAAGTGGCCAACACAAACACCTGGCCCATCTAGGGGTGGCACTGCAGTGTCAGGCAGGATGGCACTTCAAAAAAATTGTCCCCAAACAGCACATGATGCAAAGAAAAAAAAAGGTGCACCAAGGTCGCTGTGTGACTAAGCTAAGCGACACAAGTGGCCGACACAAACAGCTGGCCCATCTAGCAGTGGCACTGCAGTGTCAGGCAGGATGGCACTTCAAATAAATTGTCCCCAAACAGCACATGATGCAAAGAAAAATGAAAGAAAAAAGAGGTGCAAGATGGAATTGTCCTTGGGCCCTCCCACCCACCCTTATGTTATATAAACAGGACATGCACACTTTAACTTACCCATCATTTCAGTGACAGGGTCTGCCACACGACTGTGACTGAAATGACTGGTTGGTTTGGGCCCTCACCAAAAAAAAAAAAGCAAACAATCTCTCCTTGCACAAACTGGCTCTACAGAGGCAAGATGTCCACCTCATCATCATCCTCCGATTCCTCACCCCTTTCACTGTGTACATCCCCCTCTTCACAGATTATTAATTCGTCCCCACTGGAATCCACCATCTCAGGTCCCTGTGTACTTTCTGGAGGCAATTGCTGGTGAATGTCTCCACGGAGGAATTGATTAGAATTAATTTTGATGAACATCATCTTCTCCACATTTTCTGGAAGTAACCTCGTACGCCGATTGCTGACAGGGTGAGCGGCTGCACTAAACACTCTTTCGGAGTACACACTGGAGGGTGGGCAACTTAGGTAAAATAAAGCCAGTTTATGCAAGGGCCTCCAAATTGCCTCTTTTTCCTGCCAGTATACGTACGGACTGTCTGACGTGCCTACTTTGATGCGGTCACTCATATAATCCTCCACCATTCTTTCAATGGTGAGAGAATCATATGCAGTGACAGTAGACGACATGTCAGTAATCGTTGGCAGGTCCTTCAGTCCGGACCAGATGTCAGCACTCGCTCCAGACTGCCTGCATCACCGCCAGCGGGTGGGCTCGGAATTCTTAGCCTTTTCCTCGCACCCCCAGTTGCGGGAGAATGTGAAGGAGGAGCTGTTGACGGGTCACGTTCCGCTTGACTTAACAATTTTCTCACCAGCAGGTCTTTGAACCTCTGCAGACTTGTGTCTGCCGGAAAGAGAGATACAACGTAGGTTTTAAATCTAGGATCGAGCACAGTGGCCAAAATGTAGTGCTCTGATTTCAACAGATTGACCACCCGTGAATTCTGGTTAAGCGAATTAAGGGCTCCATCCACAAGTCCCACATGCCTAGCGGAATCGCTCTGTTTTAGCTCCTCCTTCAATGTCTCCAGCTTCTTCTGCAAAAGCCTGATGAGGGGAATGACCTGACTCAGGCTGGCAGTGTCTGAACTGACTTCACGTGTGGCAAGTTCAAAGGGTTGCAGAACCTTGCACAATGTTGAAATCATTCTCCACTGCGCTTGAGTCAGGTGCATTCCCTCTCCTTTACCTAAATCGTGGGCAGATGTATAGGCTTGAATGGCCTTTTGCTGCTCCTCCATCCTCTGAAGCATATAGAGGGTTGAATTCCACCTCGTTACCACCTCTTGCTTCAGATGATGGCAGGGCAGGTTCAGGAGTGTTTGGTGGTGCTCCAGTCTTCGGCACGCGGTGGCTGAATGCCGAAAGTGGCCCGCAATTCTTCGGGCCACTGACAGCATCTCTTGCACGCCCCTGTCGTTTTTTAAATAATTCTGCACCACCAAATTCAATTTATGTGCAATACATGGGACGTGCTGGAATTTGCCCAGATGTAATGCACGCACAATATTGCTGGCGTTGTCCGATGTCACAAATCCCCAGGAGAGTCCAATTGGGGTAAGCCATTCTGCGATGATGTTCCTCAGTTTCCGTAAGAGGTTGTCAGCTGTGTGCCTCTTATGGAAAGCGGTGATACAAAGCGTAGCCTGCCTAGGAACGAGTTGGCGTTTGCGAGATGCTGCTACTGGTGCCGCCGCTGCTGTTCTTGCTGCGGGAGGCAATACATCTACCCAGTGGGCTGTCACAGTCATATAGTCCTGAGTCTGCCCTGCTCCACTTGTCCACATGTCCGTGGTTAAGTGGACATTGGGTACAACTGCATTTTTTAGGACACTGGTGACTCTTTTTCTGAGGTCTGTGTACATTTTTGGTATCGCCTGCCTAGAGAAATGGAACCTAGATGGTATTTGGTACCGGGGACACAGTACCTCAATCAAGTTTCTAGTTGCCTCTGAATTAACAGTGGATACCGGAACCACGTTTTTCACCACCCAGGCTGACAAGACCTGAGTTATCCGCTTTGCAGCAGGATGACTGCTGTGATATTTCATCTTCCTCGCAAAGGACTGTTGGACAGTCAATTGCTTACTGGAAGTAGTACAAGTGGTCTTCCGACTTCCCCTCTGGGATGACGATTTACTCCCAGCAGCAACAACAGCAGCGCCAGCAGCAGTAGGCGTTACACTCAAGGATGCATCGGAGGAATCCCAGGCATGAGAAGACTCGTCAGACTTGCCAGTGACATGGCCTGCAGGACTATTGGCTTTCCTGTGTAAGGTGGAAATTGACACTGAGGGAGTTGGTGGTGTGGTTTGCAGGAGCTTGGTTACAAGAGGAAGGGATTTAGTGGTCAGTGGACTGCTTCCGCTGTCATCCAAAGTTTTTGAACTTGTCACTGACTTATGATGAATGCGCTGCAGGTAACGTATAAGGGAGGATGTTCCGAGGTGGTTAACGTCCTTACCCCTACTTATTACAGCTTGACAAAGGCAACACACGGCTTGACACCTGTTGTCCGCATTTGTGTTGAAATAATTCCACACCGAAGAGCTGATTTTTTTTGTATTTTGACCAGGCATGTCAATGGCCATATTCGTCCCACGGACAACAGGTGTCTCCCCGGGTGCCTGACTTAAACAAACCACCTCACCATCAGAATCCTCCTTGTCAATTTTCCTCCCCAGCGCCAGCAACACCCATATCTTCATCCTGGTGTACTTCAACAGTGACATCTTCAATTTGACTATCAGGAACTGGACTGCGGGTGCTCCTTCCAGCACTTGCAGGGGGGCGTGCAAATGGTGGAAGGCGCAAGCTCTTCCTGTCCAGTGTTGGGAAGGTCAGGCATCGCAACCGACACAATTGGACTCTCCTTGGGGATTTGTGATTTAGAAGAACGCACAGTTCTTTGCTGTGCTTTTGCCAGCTTAAGTGTTTTCATTTTTCTAGCGAGAGGATGAGTGCTTCCATCCTCATGTGAATCTGAACCACTAGCCATGAACATAGGCCAGGGCCTCAGCCGTTCCTTGCCACTCCGTGTCGTAAATGGCATATTGGCAAGTTTACGCTTCTCATCAGACGCTTTCAATTTTGATTTTTGGGTCATTTTACTGAACTTTTGTTTTTTGGATTTTACATGCTCTCTACTATGACATTGGGCATCGGCCTTGGCAGACGATGTTAATGGCATTTCATCGTCTCGGCCATGACTAGTGGCAGCAGCTTCAGCACGAGGTGGAAGTGGATCTTGATCTTTCCCTATTTTAACCTCCACATTTTTGTTCTCCATTTTTTAATGTGTGGAATTATATGCCAGTATCAATAGCAATGGCCTACTACTATATATACTGCGCACAACTGAAATGCACCACAGGTATGGATGGATAGTATACTTGACGAATGATGACACAGAGGTAGGTAGAGCAGTGGCCTACTGTACCGTAATGCTATATATTATATACTGGTGGTCAGCAAACTGCAAAACTTAAATGCACCACAGGTATGGATGGATAGTATACTTGATGACACAGAGGTAGGTACAGCAGTGGCCTACTGTACCGTAATGCTATATATTATATACTGGTGGTCAGCAAACTGTGCAAAACTTAAATGCACCACAGGTATGGATGGATAGTATACTTGACGACACAGAGGTAGGTACAGCAGTGGCCTTCTGTACCGTACTCCTATATATTATATACTGGTGGTCAGCAAAATTATGCACTGTACTCCTACTGTATTCTACAATGCAGCACAGATATGGAGTGTTTTTCAGGCAGACAACGTATACTGGTGGTCACTGATCAGCAAAACTCTGCACTGTACTCCTCCTGTATAATATACTGGTGGTCCCCAGTCCCCACAATAAAGCAGTGTGAGCACAGATATATGCAGCACACTGAGCACAGATATGGAGTGTTTTTCAGGCAGACAACGTATACTGGTGGTCACTGTCAGCAAAACTCTGCACTGTACTCCTCCTATATAATACAGCTTCTGCCCAGTCCCCACAATTAAGCAGTGTGAGCACAGATATATGCAGCACACTGAGCACAGATAAGGAGCGTTTTTTTTTCAGGCAGAGAACGGATAAAACTGGTGGTCACTGATCAGCAACACTCTGCACTGTACTCCTCCTATATTATTAATATACAGCTGCTCCCCAGTCCCCACAATTAGGCAATAAGCAAGCACAAATATTTGCATCAACAATACACAGAGAGGACGCCAGCCACGTCCTCTCCCTAACATTTCCAATGCACGAGTGAAAATGGCAGCGACGCGCGGCTGCTTATATAGAATCCGAATCTCGCGAGAATCCGACAGCGGGATGATGACGTTCGGGCGCGCTCGGGTTAACCGAGCCATACGGGAGAATCCGAGTATGCCTCGGACCCGTGTAAAATGGGTGAAGTTCGGGGGGGTTCGGTTTCCGAGGAACCAAACCCGCTCATCACTACTGGAAATGAGTGGAAATTATGGTTATTGAGGTTAATAATACTATGGGATGAAAATGACCCCCAAATTCTATGATTTAAGCTGTTTTTGAGGGTTTTTTGTAAAAAAACACCCGAATCCAAAACACACCCGAATCCGACAAAAAATTTTCAGGGAGGTTTTGCCAAAACGCGTCCGAATCCAAATCACGGCCGCGGAACCGAATCCAAAGCCAAAACACAAAACCCGAAAAATGTCCGGTGCATATCACTAATTCTAACTCCATTTGCTGATGGTAAAATAGCGAATTGTCTTCAAGATTGGCTTGCTGACTTTCAAAGCCCTAGATAACCAGGGCCCAAGGTACCTGAAGTAGCTTCTGATTCCATACTGTCCTGCTCAAATACTACGAACTGTAGATGAAGGACTATTAGCAGTACCTAGAATCTCCCATAATTCATCTGGGGGTCGACATTTTAGCCATGTGGCTCCAACTCTGTGGAACTCACGTCCCCGTACAGTTCGAGAAGCCCCACTCTAGACTTTCCTGTTTACTCAAGCATTTCCATAATTGTCCTTTTAGTATCTCCATGCTCTCTGTATTATAGAAAAAGCTTTTCTGTTCTTCATTGTTTCTGTACTGTATTATGTTCATGATGTTAAGTGCCTTGAGTCCTATTGGAGAAAGAACACTATATTAATAATAATAATAATAATAATAAAAAATAATTATTATTATGTATTTGGTACCAGTATTTCTCATATGTCCTAGAGGATGCTGGGGACACCAAAAGAACCATGGGGTATAGACGGGATCTGCAGGAGACATGGGCACTTTAAGACTTTGAAAAAGGGGTGTGCACTGGCTCCTCCCTCTATGCCCCTCCTCCAGACTCCAGTTTTAGAATTGTGCCCAGTGAGACTGGACGCACTACAGGGAGCTCTACTGAGTTTCTCTGAAAATACTTTTTTGTTAGGTTTTTTTATGTTCAGGGAGGCTGCTGGCAACAACCTCCCTGCTTGGTGGGACTAAGGGGAGAGAAGTTATGACCCACTTCTAGTGAGTTCAAGGGCTCTGCTTCTGGCTACAGGACACCATTAGCTCCTGAGGGTTTGATCGCTGGGTATGCTCAGATGCTCGCTCCCGCAGCCGGCCGTCACCCCCCTTACAGAGCCAGAAGTCAGAAGATACGTAAGTAGAAGAAGAAAGAAGACTTCAGTGACGGCATTTCCCTGATGTACCGCGCGGCGTACAGACGCTGCACGCCAAGCTCCCGCTCATACACACAGCACTACTGGGTGCAGGGGGGGGGTATTAGAGACGCAAAAGGCGGTGGGGATGACTGTGTCGGCACCGCCGACTCCTGATTGGGTAAATGTATTGAATGCTTTGAATGCTAATGTTGCTCGTATTAGTAAAAGATTGGACAAGTCTGAGTCTCAGACCCAAGCTTGGAAGAAATCTGTGGAAGATATGTTATTACATGTTCAGGTCCCCCCGGGGTCACAGAAACGTACGTTTACCCAGTTGGCAGTCACTGATACCGACATGGACACTGATTCCAGTGTCGACTATAGTGATTCCAGATTAGATCCAAAATTGGCAAAGAGCATTCAGTACATGATTGTGGCTATTAAAGAGGTATTACATATCACTGAGGACCCTGCTGTTTCAGATAAAAGGGTCTGTATGTATAAGGAAAAGAAACCTGAAATAACATTTCCTCCCTCTCATGAACTGAATACTTTATTTGATAAAGTCTGGGAAAGTCCTGACAGAAGGTTTCAGATTCCCAAAAGGATTCCGGTAGCTTATCCGTTCCCCACGGGGGATAGGGAAAAGTGGGAGTCAACCCCCATTGTGGACAAAGCCCTATCGTGGTTGTCTAAAAAGGTGGCTCTCCCGTCACCAGACACGGCAGCCCTTAAAGACCCTGCAGATCGTAAGCAGGAAGCTACGTTAAAATCCATTTATACGTACACAGGCACACTACTCAGACCGGTCATTGCCTCGGCGTGGGTGAGTAGTGCTATTGAAAAGTGGGCAGATAACTTGTCATCTGACATAGATACCCTAGATAGGGATAACATCCTCTTGATGCTGGGTTATATCAAGGACGCAGCAGTTTACCTAAAGGAAGCTGCAAGGGATATTGGCCTTTTGGGATCAAAGGCCAATGCCATGGCTGTCTCAGCTAGACGAGCGTTGTGGATTCACCAATGGAATGCTGATGATGATTCCAAGAAAAGTATGGAGTCTCTACCATATAAAGGTAAGGCCTTATTTGGTGACGGCCTTGATGATTTGGTATCTACAGCTACCGCGGGTAAGTCATCTTTTTTGCCTTATATTCCTCCACAACAAAAGAAAACACACCACTACCAGATGCAGTCCTTTCGGCCCAATAAATACAGAAAGGCCGAGGTTCTTCCTTCCTTGCTACTAGAGGAAGGGGGAGAAGTAAGCGATCACCAGCCTTGTCAGGCTCCCAGGAGCAGAATTCCTCCCAGGTTTCTGCCAATTCCACCGCATGACGTTGGGGCTCCTATGCGGGAGTCCGCTCCGGTGGGGGCACGTCTCAAACTCTTCAGTCAGTGCTGGGCTCATTCGGACCTGGACCCATGGGTTTTGCAAATAATATCCCAAGGGTACAAACTGGAGTTTCAAGCCAATTTCTCTTCCGGACAGAGAGGAAATTTGCAACGCCATACAAAAGTTATGTCAAAATCAGGTTGTTGTCAGGGTTCCCCGGTCACAACATTGAGAAGGCTTTTATTCAAGTCTTTTTGTGGTTCCGAAGCCGGATGGCTCGGTCCGGCCAATCCTGAACCTGAAATCCCTCAATTTCTACCTAAAAATATTCAAATTCAAAATGGAGTCTCTCCGAGCAGTGATCTCCAGTCTGGAAGAAGGGGATTTTATGGTGTCGGTGGATATAAAAGATGCCTACTACTTACATATCCCCATTTATCCTCCGCATCAGGCTTACCTAAGGTTTGCAATTCAAGATTGTCATTACCAATTTCAGACGCCGTTTGGTCTGTCCACGGCTCCGAGAATTTTCACCAAAGTAATGGCAGAAATTATGGTTCTCCTTCGCAAGCAAAGCGTCACAATTATCCCATACTTGGACGATCTCCTGATAAAGGCGAGATCCAGGGACCAGTTAGTAAAAAACGTGGCCCTGTCTCTGACAGTTCTTCAACAACACGGTTTGCTCCTGAACTTGCCAAAATCACAGTTGATTCCAACAACGAGGTTGTCATTTTTAGGGCTGATACTGGACACAGAACTACAGAGAATTTTTCTTCCGGTGGAAAAGGCTCAGGAACTTCAGAGCCTGGTCAAACAAATTCTGAAACCATCAAGAGTGTCAATTCATCACTGCACTCGGTGGCTGGGGAAGATGGTCGCAACCTATGAGGCCATTCAGTTTGGCAGATTCCATGCCAGATTATTTCAGTGGGACCTGTTGGACAAGTGGTCCGGATCCCACCTACACATACACTGGAAGATAGTCCTGTCTTCAAAGACCAGAATATCGCTCCTGTGGTGGCTGCACAGCTCTCACCTCCTGGAGGGATGCAGGTTCGGAATCCAGGACTGGATCCTACTGACCACGGATGCAAGTCTCCGAGGATGGGGTGCAGTCACGCAAGGGGTAAACTTTCAAGGAAGATGGTCAAGCCAGGAAACTTGCCTCCACATAAACGTTCTGGAGTTAAGGGCCATTTACAATGGCCTTGTGCAGGCGGAACATCTTCTTCGCAATCTGCCCGTGCTGATCCAATCGGACAATGTGACAGCAGTAGTGTACATAAACCGCCAAGGCGGAACAAAATGCAGAGCGGCAATGACAGGAGTCACGAAGGTTCTCTGCTGGGCAGAGAAGCATACAAGAGCGCTGTCAGCGATCTTCATTCCAGGAGTAGACAACTGGGAAACAGACTTTCTCAGCGAACACGATCTCCACCCAGGAGAATGAAGCCTCCATCAAGAGGTCTTCACAGAAGTCACAAGTCATTGGAGAATTCCTCACGTAGACATGATGGCATCGCGCCTCAACAAAAAGATTCAGAGATAATGTTCCAGGTCCAGGGACCCCCAAGCAATAGCAGTGGATGCACTGGTAACACCATGGGTGTTTCCATCGGTGTATGTGTTTCCTCCACTTCCTCTCATTCCAAAAGTTCTGAAGATCATAAGATGAACAAAGGTTCAAGCGATCCTCATTGTCCCAGACTGGCCACGGAGGGTTTGGGATCCAGATCTTCAGGAATTACACATAGGAGATCCCTGGCTTCTTCCTCTATGAGAGGACCTGTTACAGCAGGGGCCGTGCGCATACCAAGACTTACTGCGGCTACGTTTGACGGCATGGCGGTTGAACGCCAGATCTTAGCACGAAAGGGTATTCCTAGTGAACTCATTCCCACACTTATTCAGGCCAGGAAGGGAGTAACGTCTAAACATTACCACCGCATTTGGAGGAAGTATGTGTCTTGGTGTGAATCCACAAAGGCTCCTGCGGAAGAGTTTCAGCTAGGACGTTTTCTCCATTTTCTACAAGCAGGTGTAGAGCCGGGCCTAAAGTTGGGCTCAATTAAGGTTCAAATTTCAGCCTTATTGGTTTTCTTTCAAAGGCAATTGGCCTCCCTTCCAGAAGTTCAAACTTTCGTGAAGGGTGTGTTGCACATCCAATCTCCATTTAACCATGGGATCTTAACGTGGTGTTGCAGTCCCTTCAACGCACTGGTTTGAGCCTTTACAGATGGTGGAGTTGAAGTTTCTCACTTGGAAAATGGTCATCCTGTTTGCTTTGGCATCCGCAAGGCGCGTGTCTGAGTTAGTGGCCTTGTCTCACAAGAGCCCTTATTTAACTTTTCATGAAGATAGAGCAGAGTTGAGGACTCGGCAACAATTTCTGCCGAAGGTGGTTTAATCTTTCCACATGAACCAGCCTATTGTGGTGTCGGTGGCTACTGACGTGTTAGTTGAGTCAAAATCTTTGGATGTGGTCCGAGCTCTAAAAATCTATGTCGCCAGAACGGCTCGGGTTAGCAAAACCAAAGCTCTGTTTGTCCTGTATGCTCCCAACAAGATTGGGTGTCCTGCATCCAAACAGACAATTGCACACCGGATCTGTAACACGATTCAGCATGCTCATTCCACGGCCGGATTGCCATTGCCGGAATCGGTGAGGGCCCATTCTACTAGGAAGGTGGGCTCTTCTTGGGCGGCTGCCCGAGGGGTCTCGGCATTGCAACTGTGCCGAGCTGCTACTTGGTCGGGTTCGAACACCTTTGCGAAGTTCTACAAGTTTGATACCCTGGCCGATGACGACCTAAAGTTTGGTCGATCGGTGCTGCAGAGTCATCCGCCCGTTATAGAGCTTTGGTATAACCCCATGGTTCTTTTGGTGTCCCCAGCATCCTCTAGGACATATGAGAAAATAGGTTTTTAATACCTACCGGTAAATCCTTTTCTCTTAGTCCGTAGAGGATGCTTGGTGCCCATCCCAATGCGTACTGTATCTGCAGTTATTATTTCTGATTACACGCATGTTGTGTTATGTTTATAGTCAGCCTGTTGCTGACATTGGTTCATGCCGTTGTCTTGGGTTCTGTTGAATGCTGAGTTGTGCGGCGTGTTGCGGTGTGTGCTGTTACGTATATCACCTTAATTAACAATAAATCCTTTCCTCGAAATTTGTCCGTCTCCCTAGGCACAGTTCCTATAACTGGAGTCTGGAGGAGGGGCATAGACGGAGGAGCCAGTGCACACCCCTTTTTCAAAGTCTTAAAGTGCCCATGTCTCCTGTGGATCCCGTCTATACCCCATGGTTCTTTTTGTGTCCCCAGCATCCTCTACGGACTAAGAGAAAAGGATTTACCGGTAGGTATTAAAATCCTATTTAACAGGTATGAGAAGCCATCTGTGACAGCAGCGGTGACTGCCTTGATTTTTATTAATTATCAGTGCCATGTAAGGGTTAAATATTTATTTAATGGAAACCACTTGCTTAAAAGGTGAAGTAATTATAAAGATTTTAGATGATTTACACAGATAGATATAAATATGAATATTATTGCTACAGTAGCTTATTTTGTTGATTATCGCAAAATAAATTTGAGTTTAGAGCGCTACCAGTCTTCTGTAGCACATTGTGACATTTAGATTTTCATTCCAACCTACCTTTTTGAAAAAAATTAAAACTATTAACTTTAACTATTAGTAAAGGGAGATACAAAAACACTAAAAAATTAAAAAAATTCAAAATAATAAAATGAAGCAAGACTAATGATGCATTTATTGGTATGTACTGTACAGTTCCCCAGGATCAATCCTAAAAAAAAAAAGCATGGTTAATAATTTTCTATGTTTACATTTATTTTAAAGTAGTTTTATATTTGTTTCCTTTGTGAATAGATTTGGAGGCTTTTCACATGTCCTTATGCATCTTTGGAAGCGCAACCCCCAGTTCATTGTTTCTTCAACAAAGCCAATTAATCAGTCTTATGTTCATCAGAAAACAGTCATTAGACCCAGATGTTAGCTATTTTATGTTACAAATGCTAATTGTTTTCTAACGATTTATTAGGATAGGTCTAACATAGAGTATGGATGGCTGCACAAAAAAGTTCACAGGAAAAGTTTTTCAACTTTTTGCCCCGATGCCATTATCTGGCCCAGGTTTCTGCTTTCTAATTGATTTATCTTTTTTTCCTATTAATTATGGTCATTTATAATACTCAGAAGCTCATTTATCAAGTTCTGTGGCATGTTCAAAAAAAATTGGTGCTTACAACGTTGAGTAAACTTTTTATTTTGGCTGCATAACCCGAGCTCAACAAAAAGTCATCACTTTAGATTATAACAGCAGAGTTGACACTAATGTAGCGTTTTTTGCCAAACACCAGATCTTAATGTGGCATGTGCTACGACACAAGCATAAAAGAGATGGCATCTGGTAAGGAACAAGACATTTAATGTGCTACAATTGTACCTGACAAGCAATGCATTTTAAAATACAAAACATATTTTAATCCTTTTGACATTTTCATATGGCTCCACTTTGATCTTCTTTTTCTTTAAAAAAAAATGCCATTTAAATATTCTGGCAATTTATTCTCTGTTTAAACTTAAACTTTTTTGAGAGATATAAAATAAAACAAAACAACATAAAAAATGTGAATATCAAAAAAGTATAAAAAGCATTGAAGAATCCAAACACTTTTTTTCTATACTACAGTATATTCTATATTATTTTCCCTTCTAATGGGCGCATGTTCCTTGCTTGAAATAGTAGTCCTTTAGAAAATTATATGATTTGTCAAGTTTGGAATTTCAGAAAATATCATGTATTTTATTTAAAAAATAAAAATGTAGAGGCTAAAAAATGTATATCCAGAAAGAGAAAACAGTCACTTACCACCACTGTACAGTTTTTGCTGTTTCTGTTTTTTATTTGTTTGTTAACCCCCTTTCTTAGCAGGCCGGGCAAAGCAGGTAAGAAAGCATGGCCGCACCAAGGGCCACGGATGGATCAACAGTCCAAGCGTGTTCTCCTTCCTAGTGAAACTATGGTTGTAAAGCCGCATCTCCATGGGGTCCTTGTCAACACTCTTGTGGGAGGCAGGGCCGGATTAAGGCTGGTGGGGGCCCAGGGCAATGAAGGTTGTGGGGGCCCCCAAACCAACCATCTGCCAGCAGTTAGCCCCCCCCCCCTCCCCGAACCCCCACGCCTCCACCAGCAAACAGCTGAGCCGTCGAGGTACTCCTGCACAGTGAAAGTGGGAGCAGAGCCATTAGTGCGCTGCCGCCAGTGGGGTCTCCTGCCTCATAGCTGTCGCGTACCTTTACCCCGAGCAGTAAGCCCGTCCGCTCCGCCCTGGAGTCTCCTCCGTCTCTGCCGCCAGCAGCGCCAGCATGATCCCCAGCCACGGAGTTAATGCCTGCTGATAGGACAGAGTAATAGGATGACATCTGCAATTCAAAATGAAGTGTGTGGGGGCTCTTAATGTGTGGGTGCCCTGGGACGGCCGCCCCTGTTGCCCCTGCCTTAATCCGGCTCTGGTGGGAGGTCTAGCAATAAACCCAAAGAAAGGGATGGGTTAGGCCCTGCATAATATGGATGTGCTAGGGGGTGTATAACCCATAATAGTTAATTGCTGTTCTACCTAGAGCAGATAGCATGCTTTCTTTTTCATCATTTCAAAATATTTATTTAAAGCTATTACCACTTTTGCCAAATATGTCTCTTGGTCTTAATTTATTAGTATATGAGTTGAGTTTGGGTTTTGGTCATTGGAGAATATCAACAGCTTTATGATTTATTTCATATGAAATATATGAATAAAATGTGTCAAATTCATATTATGTACAGAGTACAGCACAAAATCTATAATATGATGGTGCTGATGTAAGTAAATCAAAGTTAAGAAATAAAATAACAAATAAATGAATTATTGAGTGATTGTCTGCAATTAATTAAATAACAAAGGATTTTTTTTTATTAAAAAGTGACAAATTCGAGAGCTGCATGTACAATAATCGTTAAGAAACTGTGATTCAGATTACAAAGTGAACACATCAGTTGCTAGGCAACAGGCCAGCTTTCATCATACGCAATTGCGCATACATTGCTCATATGGATAATAAAATAACCAATGGATGGGGGCGGTATATTAAAAATACGCTCTTGAAAAAATAACATTATATAAATATGAAGCATACTTTACATGGTACAACAGAAAAAAACATAATACTAGAGCAATAAATAGGAACAGGTCAAGCACATAGTATAACTAATATTCTAGAAGAGGGCCATCTAACTGGGGGTGACAGTATACTGCATATAAAGAAAATAGTTCCATATTATGTCATAACTTAAATATAAAAGTAATAGATTATGGGCCTATTTATCACATACTTTTGTCCCCCGTAATCAAGTGCAGCTTCAACAGGATTATCACTAATTTAAGCAACAAAGCTATATATTAATCCTCTGTGATATCTCCTGCACTCCTGTAAGTAATAGAGCACTCAGCAAACTATAGACCACTTACAATGTATATGGGGATGTAGTGGCTGGCTATTTAACTAGCTCCAAATACCAAAAGTTTTAGGAGCATAATAGTGGTAGCACAGCAGTTTCCATAGCAGTGTAGATTCTATGGGGCTGTGATGTGCCCTCATACTACTGTATATATAAATAATGTTGCCTATAGAAGCCTGTGGCCTTTTTTTCGCAAAAATCACTGGAGAGGGATCGAAAGGATTATGTCATTACCCTAATGTCTGAGTTTTTCACACTGTTTGACATTTTAACATTTTGACGTCCGGTGTCAGCATTCAGACTGGTGTCGGGATTCTGGCGTCGGGATTCTAACTGCCGGGTTTCCAACAGCTGGGATCCTGACTGCATCCCGTCCCGGACATCTGGGAGAGTAGACAGCAGGTGACGTAACTAGGTGTGTGCCGGCGGTGCCTTGCACACAGCGCATATGCGTTGTGGGCGCAGGACCATGCAGCAGCACCCGCAGGGCCACACTGTGCTATTCTTCTAATATTCTGCCACGCTCCGCTAGCTACAGCGCTGCCTGCTGTCAGGTATCTCCACTGGGCACACCACTGCATACATTTCCATGGGCAGCGCCGCAACTGCATGGCCGCATTCTCCACCCCCTCTCGGCTCATGAGTCTCATCCACCTCAGGACACAACTCGAGCTCAGCAGCAGCGGCAGCCCTCCCTCCTCCACAGGCAGCTTGGCGCCGACACTGCAGACAGTGCTGTATTATTTAGGGCCGCCGCAACATGCTTGATTGTGCTGGGCTGACTAAAAACTTAATTGCCAGCTAGCTGTAGGTTTGGTGATCTGACAGCTGCCTGCAAGTATCTCGCTCCTTCTTCTCCTCCTCCGCTCCCATTCACTGCCATCCCCTCTGGATAGTCACCCAGACAGTCTTCTCCCTCTACGCTTTAGTTGCCCACTCACTGGACCTGTCGGGGAGCGCGGGCGGCTTTTGTGTGAGGAGGAGGAACTAGAAGAAGCGGGTTGCTGTGGGGACCCTGATACACCCAGACAGAGATGCAGCAGTTAGACAGCGGGAGCTGGCAACTGGAGATCAAAAGAGGTTATACCCCTGCATATTATGTCACACACGGCGCCCTACCTCCTTACAGTCACCGGTGGGTTTCTGGTGGTATAAGCAGAAGATGATGGTTAAATATGGCTAAATACAAGTTCAAGAAGGGACCTCTGATGTCACCAGGGGGAGGAGCCAAGTCACCATGGGGCGAAGCAATGCCTGAACAGGGTACCCGAAATGTACCCTAGCAGGCTTGCTTCGCTCACAACGCTTCGGGCTCCGTGGCACGCTTCACTCATAACCAAGTTACTAAAGGAAGTAGTTGGTGGCGTGGATAGTAGAAGAACTATCCCGCTGGCCTAGCTCCTCTCCCTGGTGTCGTGGCTCCTCCGCCTGATGTCAGAGGTCCTTTCCAACTTGGCGGCTCCTCATCACTGTGAGAGGAGCATAGAGCCATAAATTACTTTTAGTCTGAGGAGCTGACAGTCTAAGGGGGAAAGGGGAACGAGGTAGGGAGAAAGGAGATGGGCTGTTGTACACAGGGCCATTACTATGTGTGGGCAAATGGTGCTTTGTACACAGCGCATTTGCACTGTGGGCGCACCATCTGCATCCACCTGCGATGTTCCAGAAGAAAGACACGCACTTACTGCGATGTTGTGCCTTGCCGTCTCTTCAACCGTCGAGCCCGATACTGGCACCCAGCTCCTGAACACAGTGGCGGGGACACATTGCCGCCTCCTGAACTGTGAAGCACATAATTGACACCAGGTTACTAGCAGCGGGGACGCGTTGCCGTCTTCTGACCTGTCAAGTGCAATACTGGCACCCGGTTCCTGAACACAGTGGCCTGGACGTGGAAGTAGTGAGACAACCTAGCGATTATGCTACATGCACTCTCTTGCTACCTCCTCTCTCCCATATCCCTGCTTTTGAAAGATGTGATTACACTATTATGAGAGAATTGTCTGGGTAACCACCACTTGAATGAAGGGTCCCTTTTGTCTAATTATTAGCACTTGCTAACATATTGTTCCTGATCACGTTATTATTTAAAAGAAAACCACACACTCATCTTTTGATTTAATGATGTGGATCACCTCACTACTTTTTTAGAGGTCACACATGTGTGGATAAAGTTCAGTGTGTTAAGTGTTTAATTTAGATGCATTTAAATATGCCAAACATGGACCATGCCATAATGTGTAAAAGGGGACTCTATCTACCGTAATGTGTAAAAGGGGACTCTACCTACCATAATGTGTAAAAGGGAGCTCTGCCTGCCATAATGTGTAAAAGGAAGCTCTGCCTGCCTAAATGTGTAAAAGGGGACTCTACCTGCCGTAATGTGTAACATGGGCTCTACCTGGCATAATGTTTGACAGGAGTTCTACCTGGTGTAATGTGTGTATGTGGTGCTACTGTGAGGCGTAATTTGAGTAATGGAGACTGCTGTACAGTGTAATATGAATTGGTATTATTTTGTGGCCACGCCCCTTCCCCGTGAAGCCATGCCCTTATATTTTTGGAGCCTACCTACGGCACACACTGGCCCTATATTAAATATGTGGAGGAGGGGCGCCTATGCTGTTTCTTGCACACAGCACTGAAATGTCTAGTTACGGCACTAGTAGGCAGCTTACCAAGCCTTCATTTATATGGACAGTCCGGGGCCTTGATGATGAGAACCCTCCACCCCCCATGGATCTTCCACTACAGCTGCCCCTGGAACCTCTCAGAGGTGCAGCAGTAATATACAACACTCACATAATGTGTGATTTATATTCAATGCAGTTGGTAAATATCACGCTAAGCCACATTAACAAGATTTTAGTAAAGATGTGGATTATCCAGCAAGTGTCTGATTATAGTTTTCACGTTATAAAACTGAGACATTTCTGTACCTGATGACAGTCATGTGGGATAAATGAGAAAAATTCCGCTGTCGGTGATTTCTAGGAATGAATTTGAACAAAGACCTGCAAGATCGTGTGAGTTTCCCAATGACAGTGCTCAATGTCAGAATCATTATGTTATTATGGATCAGTAAGAATAAGGACATGCAGAGCAAGCACATAGGTCAAGCAGCAGGTTATTTTACAGGTCTATACACTTTACTAGATCATTGCATAGATAAAATAGGATGTCATGTGGAAATTACTTTTGTAGCTATGGTACTGTACACATTCAGTAATATACACCCAGTCCTAATTCAAGGGACAGATTAAATGCAACATGTGCCTTGGGCTGAAAATGAAACTTGACCAGTTTATGCTGTTCCTGCCAGTAGAAATATATATCCCGTATAAGAATGATGATCCTCCTCATCTTTTCCCCAATCGGCATCAAGGAATGATTTCAGTGTAGAATTTGCAATCTTGGAAAGTTCCATTTTCAAGAAAGAAGAACCTTTTCAGTATCCTAAGATTCTTTTTAACTGCTTTCCAATTCTGTCTTCCGAAATTAATGTCAGATTGGCATAATCTGCTTACTGCGTGTGTGATGTTAGGGTGAGATCCAACACTTGCATACATTAATTGTGTAACCCCCAGGAGGTCTAGGAGACACAATGTACCTTAAATCAGTGGCAGTCGTAGTGTCGGGTTACTTCGGTTCTATTGTTCCAACCGTGGGCCTAATTCAGACCTGATCGTAGCCGTGCAAAATTTAGCACAGCTACGATCAGCCACCCTGACATGCGGGGGGATGCCCAGCACAGGGATAGTCAGCCCCACATGTCTGGTCCTCCCCCCCTGCACAGGTACAAAAGCATCACACGGCGGTGATGCCTTTGTTCCTGTGGAGTATCTCCCTACCAGCGCAGCTCCTGCGCGCTGGCAGGGAGCTATCCGTAGCTCTCCGGGTCACAGTGGCTGCGTGTGACGCCACGCAGCTGCCGCAACCCGCCCCACGCACGGCCCGGGCATGCCTGCGTTGCCCGGACTGCGCCCCCAAAACAGCGGGCCAAATGCCATTGACCCACCCCCTCCCGCCCAGCGACCGCCTCTGCCTGATTGATCGTGGGCTGAGATGCTGATAGCATCTCTGGCATGCGCCGACGCAGTGTAGCACCTGCGCATGCGCAGTTCAGACTTGATCGCCCACTGTGCGAAAACTATTAGCCCCCAAGTCAGGAGTCTTTCGTTTTCAAGGAATGAACAACTTTGTACAGTTATAGCGGTTTTATTTTAGTGGCCTTGAACTTTGGTCGCAAGTGGCACCTTTCATCAGTGACAGTAATTACGTCAGCCAAGCAGGGAAGTGGTTACACACTAAACATACATCACAAATAAAACTGTATCACATACAGCATACAACATGTGACTCTGAATATTCAGTATTTTGTGGTATCGTTGGTTAGCACTGCAATATCTATGCGTACCTATGGGTAATGCACTACCACGACTACGTGGGGCAATCTATCCGCACCAGACAACACTACCACCAAACCCGGTCAATAATACTAATACTACGCAACACCTTCTATACATATTAAGTATTGTGATAACGTTCAATTATGGTATACCATATAATCCTAACACCGGGTACCCAGGTATACTGTATTTTACTAGTATAACACTCAGGTCCTGAAATGTTACCTGTGCAAAGGATTTAAGTACTATATGATCTCAATGGGCTTTTCACGTCAAGTGATGTGTAACAGTCTCTAAGTAACAATCGCCTTAGGTTTATCCGGAAAGTTGTTAAGCAATTTAGTCCCGATGTTGGAGACCTGGGGCTGGGAGAGTCTGATATTTGGTCTGCCAGTTTAAAGCAGGTTGGCACAATATCATTCACTGCCACAAGATGGTGCAATTTTCCGGTAAATCCCTGTCAGAGTTTGATATGGTATTCAATGTCCTTCGCTGAACTTCCAATGTCCCTGCCTCAAGGTAGTCCCCTCAGGGGGTGAAAAAGTAAAGCTACTACTGGTTGGAGAGCCTTCCCCCACTGACAGCCTTATACAGTCTTAATTAGGAACAGTTCTGCAGTACTTGACATAGGAGAACAGGTGGCCAGGTACTTTACTTGCTATCCATAGGCTCACGTGGTGATGTGCGCCCACTTGGTCTCCCTATACACACATGCCCGGAGAGGGATGAGGCTTCACTTTCCCTCCTTTGTAAGAGGACTGTGTCTCTGTCTGATTTCCCTATAGATTGCCCTCTTCCCCTATAGATTGCCCTCTCCTAGCTCTCTCTGGCTGGACAGGGGTTAGAGGTCTGGGGTTCTATCTTATCACTATTGAGGACCATGCTATAACACAGGGGGCCATAATGGCCTGACTCACGCTTTGTTCTGCTTGACTGAGACAGGTAGCTGCCGCATTCCTCCTTTCTCCTGCGCTGTCCTGTGTGGCAGGATCTCCCATGATTCCCTGATTCTCTGTTCTACTCTGCTCTCTGCTGTCACCGGACTCCTACCTGATGGCTTGATGCTCCGTTCCATGCTGCTCTTGGCTGTCACGAGACTCCCACAGGGCTCGTGTCGCACCGCCTCCTGCTGACTCTAGTCGCCGTCTCACACCCGCCAGGCCTCTGGACTTTGCCTCTGACCGCGCGCCATCACCAGGGACTCTTTGGGTGCTGGAATAGTGGTAAGCACCTGCCACTTGTGATGCAGCCTCTCTGCGTCTCCTCACAGTGTGACATCACACGCCAACCTTTGCGCACTTCTCCTCACTCTGCACAGCACCCTCCTCTTCCAGCGCTTAGCCGGCCAATAAAGTCTCCCTCCTTTCCAGGCTGTCAATCACCAGATCCCGCAAGCTACTCCCATCCGTGGAGCATTAAAGGTTCCTGGGCACAATTAACCCCAGAGTAACTCACATGTCCCCAGTGTTCTCATAAGTCCACATTGGCCGTATAAAACACCACCTTGTGGGTTGTTACAAATGCCCATTAGCATTCTGATAACTAACCTTTTTCATGCTTTTCTTTGCTCATTGGTGATACTGCTTCACTGAGTTTGATGGATATTTATATAGGCAAAACCTCACATAACATAAAATCAAGAGTGGCAGAGCATATATACAACATACGGAAAGGTCTCTTCACCCATCCACTATCCGAACATTTTTCTCAAAAACATAACAAATGTGAAGGCAACATTAAGAGATTTTTGGGAATTCAACAAGTGAAGGAGAACTGGAAGTGTAGAAATGTTGAGAAAATCCTTGCCCACGGTGAAATGAAATGGAATTTTAACCTAGATACTTTAAGTCCAAATGTACATAATATGGAATTTGAATTAAAATTGTATTTAGAATGATGTGTATTTTAAACATGTTTTTATTAATCCTGTTCTATTTATTATTATTTTACATTTCACATGGATCATCTATGCAAATGAACTGGATCGAGAGTATGATCCCACCTCTAGTATAGGGTAAAACTATGTTGGGATCCAAAGTACAGTATTAGGTTGGTGTGGAGGTGGGGACTATTCTCAAATGAAGGCTTCACTGTTATTCACCTGTCAAATAACCCATATGGAACTAAAAGGAAGAGAAAAGGAAAATGGCTGTGATCTGGAACACAAAAGGAAGGACCAAACTACAGTGGCGGAATACAAAACAAAATGACAACGGTATGGAGCACAAACAGAAGTGGTGCATGGAACGCACGCGTCACTTCCAGCCGTGGAATCATGGAAATTGCGTGAAAACAAAGATCCAATTAAGGGGTATATAAACCCCACATGGCCCAGCAACCAGTATCCATTACTAAAGAAGTAGATACGTCGAAACGCATTTTGCGGACATCATATTGGGACCCTGGATTGAATCCTGCCAACTTCATCTCTATTTGGCCTTGACAAAGCATACTGCGGTGGTGCCGAGCTGTCAATTGTGGCCCTGGTACTCTCTCAACTTAAAAACCCTAAGTGAGCCCCCCGCAGCCCAAAGCAAGGGTGAGAATAAGAAGGATTTGACTTTATATTAGAAATGTGCACAGACATTTTTCGGGTTTTGTGTTTTGGTTTTGGATTCGGTTCCGCGGCCGTGTTTTGGATTTGGACGCATTTTGGCAAAACCTTCCTTAAGAATTGTTGTCGGATTCGGGTGTGTTTTGGATTCTGGTGTTCTTTTTTCAAAAAACCCTCAAAAACAGCTTAAATCATAGAATTTGGGGGTAATTTTGATCATATAGTATTATTAACCTCAATAACCATAATTTCCACTCATTTCCAGTCTATTCTGAACACCTCACACCTCACAATATTATTTTTAGTCCTAAAACTTGCACCGAGGTTGCTGGATGACTAAGCTAAGCGACCCGAGTGGGCGGCACAAACACCTGGCCCATCTAGGAGTGACACTGCAGTGTCAGACAGGATGGCACTTAAAAAAATTGGCCCCAAACGTCACATGATGCAAAGATAAATAAAAAAAGAGGTGCAAGATGGAATTGTCCTTGGGCCCTCCCACCCACCCTTATGTTGTATAAACAGGACATGTACACTTTAACAAACCCATCATTTCAGCGACAGGGTCTGCCACACGACTGTGGCTGAAGTGACTGGTTGGTTTGGGCCCCACCAAAAAAGAAGCAATCAATCTCTCCTTATACAAACTGGCTCTACAGAGGCAAGATGTCCACCTCCTCCTCATCATCCGATTCCTCACCCCTTTCACTGTGTACATCCCCCTCCTCACAGAGTATTATTAATTCGACCCACTGGAATCCACCATGACAGGTCCCTGTGTACTTTCTGGAGGCAATTGCTGGTAAATGTCTCCACGGAGGAATTGATTATAATTAATTTTGATGAACATCATCTTCTCCACATTTTCTGGAAGTAACCTCCTACGCTGATCGCTGACAAGGTTACCGGCTGCACTAAACACTCTTTTGGAGTACACACTGGAGGGGGGGGGGGCAACTTAGGTAAAATAAAGCCAGTTTGTGCAAGGGCCTCCAAATTGCCTCTTTTTCCTGCCAGTATACATACGGACTGTCTGACATGCCTACTTGGATGCGGTCACTCATATAATCTTCCACCATTTTTTCAATGGTGACACAATCGTATGCAGTGACAAAAGACGATATGTCAGTAATCGTTGGCAGGTCCTTCAGTCCGGACCAGATGACAGCTATCGCTCCTGACTGCCCTGCATCACCAAGAGCCTTCTTTCTTCTCCCCTTTTTGACATATGTTTTTCCTGGCTCTGGGCGCACCACCAAACTGGACACAGATTTGAGAATGTATATACAAAATCGTCCAATCTTGGTTTTTTTCATATTAAATGTGTATCCTTGTATGACCAGTGCCGGGTCTCCCCTTTGTTGTTCTGCCCTGCATCACCGCCAGTGGGTGGTTTTGGAAATGTTATCCTTTTCCTGGAAGGTCCAGTGGCGGTAGAAAAGGAAGGAGGAGCTGTTGGCGGGTCACGTTCCGCTTGACTTGACAATTGTCTCACCAGCAGGTCTTTGAACATCTGTAGACTTGTGTATGCCGGAAAGAGAGATACAACGTAGACTTTAAATCTAGGATCGAGCACGTTGGCCAAAATGTAGTGCTCTGATTTCAACAGATTGACCACCCGTGAATCCTGGTTAAGTGAATGAAGGGCTCCATCTACAAGTCCCACATGCCTAGCGGAATCGCTCCGTTTTAGCTCCTCCTTCAATCTCTCCAGCTGCTTCTGCAAAAGCCTGATGAGGGGAATGACCTGACTCAGGCTGGCAGTGTCTGAACTGACTTCACGTGTGGCAAGATCAAAGGATTGCAGAACCTTGCACAACGTTGAAATCATTCTCCTCTGCGCTTGAGTCAGGTGCATTCCCTCTCCTTTACCTATATCGTAGGCAGATGTATAGGCTTGAATGGCCTTTTGCTGCTCCTCCATCCTCTGAAGCATATAGAGGGTTGAATTCCACCTCGTTATGACCTCTTGCTTCGCTGATGGCGGGGCATGTTCAGGAGTGTTTGCTGGTGCTCCAGTCTTCGGCACGCGGTGGCTGAATGATGAAAGTGGCCCGAAATTCTTCTGGTCACGTCAGCATCTCTTGCACGCCCCTGTCGTTTTAAAAAAAATTCTGCACCACCAAATTCATTGTATGTGCAATACATGGGACGTGCTGGAATTTGCCCACATGTAATGCACGCACAATGGTGGTCATTCCGAGATGTTCGCTCGCTAGCTGCTTTTAGCAGCATTGCACACGCTAGGCTGCCGCCCTCTGGGAGTGGATCTTCGCTTAGCAGAATTGCGAACGAAAGATTAGCAGAATTGCGAATAAATAATTCTTAGCAGTTTCTGAGTAGCTCGAGACTTACTCCTACACTGCGATCAGCTCAGCCCGTTTTGTTCCTGGTTTGACGTCACAAACACGCCCTGCGTTCGGCTAGCCACTCCCCCGTTTCTCCAGACACTCCTGCATTTTATCCTGGCACACCTGCGTTTTTCCGCACACTCCCAGAAAATGGTCAGTTTCCACCTAGAAACACCCACTTCCTGTCAATCACACTCCGATCACTTCAACGCTGAAAAATCTTTGTTCGGACGTGAGTAAATCTACTAAGTTTTGTGGTAAAATACTTAGCGCATGTGCACTGCGTACCATGCGCATGCGCATTTTTGCCTTAATCGCTCCGTTGCGAAAATCGGCAATGAGCGAACAACGCAGAATGACCACCAATGTTGGTGGCGTTGTCCGATGTCACAACTCCCCAGGAGAGTCCAACTGGGGTAAGCCGATCTGCGATGATGTTCCTCAGTTTCCGTAAGAGGTTGTCAGCTGTGTGTCTCTTATGGAAAGCGGTGTTACAAAGCGTAGCCTGCCTAGGAACGAGTTGGCGTTTGCGAGATGCTGCTACTGGTGCCGCCGCTGCTGTTGTTGCTGTGGGAGGCAATATGGGTGTAGTATGGTATGCCGGCGGTCGGGCTCCCGGCGACCAGCATACCGGCGCCGGGAGCCCGACCACCGGCTTACCGACAGTGTGGCGAGCACAAATGAGCCCCTTGCGGGCACGGTGGCGCGCTACACGTGCCACGCTATTTTATTCTCCCTCCAGGGGGGTCGTGGACCCCCACGAGGGAGAATAAGTGTCGGTATGCCGGCTGTCGGGATTCCGGCGCCGGTATACTTTGCGCCGGGATCCCGACAGCCGGCATACTGAAGACCACCCGGCAATACATCTACCCAGTGGGCTGTCACAGTCATATAGTCCTTAGTCTTCCCTGCTCCACTTGTCCACATGTCCGTGGTTAAGTGGACAGTGGGTACAACTGCATTTTTTAGGACACTGGTGACTCTTTTTCTGACGTCTGTGTATATTCTCGGTATCGCCTGCCTAGAGAAGCATTATTCTCGGTATCGCCTACCTAGATGGCATTTGGTACCGGGGACACACTGCCTCAAGAAATTGTCTAAGTCCCTGTGAACTAACGCCGGATACCGGACGCACGTCTAACACCAACATAGTTGTCAAGGCCTGAGTTATCCGCTTTGCAACAGGATGACTGCTGTGAAATTTCATCTTCCTCGCAAAGGACTGTTGGACAGTCAATTGCTTACTGGAAGTAGTACAAGTGGTCTTCCGACTTCCCCTCTGGGATGACATTCAACTCCCAGCAGCAACAACAGCAGCGCCAGCAGCAGTAGGCATTACACTCAAGGATCCATCTGAGGAATCCCAGTTAGGAGAAGACTCGTCAGACTTGCTAGTGACATGACCTGCAGGACTATTGGCATTCCTGTCTAAGGAGGAAATTGACACTGAGGGAGTTGGTGGTGTGGTTTGCAGGAGCTTGGGTACAAGAGAAAGAAGGGATTTAGTTGTCAGTGGACTGCTTCCGCTGTCACCCAAAGTTTTTGAACTTGTCAATGATTTCTGATGAATGCGCTCCAGGTGACGTATAAGGGAGGATGTTCCTAGGTGGTTAACGTCCTTACCCCTACTTATTACAGCTTGACACATGGCTTGACACCTGTTGTCCGCATTTCTGTTGAAATAATTCCACACCGAAGAGGTGATTTCTTTTTTGTATTTTGACCAAGTATGTCAATGGCCTTATTCATCCCACGGACAACAGGTGTCTCCCCGGGTGCCTGACTTAAACAAACCACCTCTCCATCAGAATCCTCCTTTTCAATTTCCTCCTCAGCGCCAGCAACACCCATATCCTCATCCTGGTGTACTTCAACAGTGACATCTTCAATTTGAATATCAGGAACTGGACTGTGGGTGCTCCTTCCAGCACTTGCAAATGGTGGAAGGAGCCACCTCTTCCTATCCAGTGTTGGGAAGGTCAGTCATCGCAACCGACACAATTGGACTCTCCTTGGGGTTTCGTGATTTAAAAGAACGCACAGTTCTTTGCTGGGCTTTTGTCAGCTTAACTATTTTCATTTTTCTAGTGGAAGGATGAGTGCTTGTGCATGTGAAGCTGAACCACTAGCCATGAACATAGGCCAGGGCCTCAGCCGTTCCTTGCCACTCCGTGTCGTAAATGGCATATTGGCAATTTTACGCTTCTCTTCAGATGCTTTTAATTTAGATTTTTGGGTCATTTTACTGAACTTTTGTTATTTGGATTTTACATGCTCTCTACTATGACATTGGGCATCGGCCTTGGCAGACGACGTTGATGGCATTTCCTCGTCTCGGCCATGACTAGTGGCAGCAGCTTCAGCACTAGGTGGAAGTGGATCTTGATCTTTCCTTATTTTACCCTCCACATGATTGTTCTCCATTTTTTAATGTGTGGAATTATATGCCAGTAATATATCTGTAATTAGACGCCAGTAATTTCTGGAATTAGATACCACTAGGTAGATACCAGATACCACTGTGACTGGAATGATGATGACCTATGCACAGTGACCGTACACTACCACAGCACCCTACAGCAGCAAAATGCAGCACAAGACACTGGACTTTTAGTCACCACAATGCAGCACTGATACTGAGCACAGATATTGAGCACTGTTCAGGATAATAGAACTGACACTGGGCAGCAAAATACAGCAATGGACTACTGTACTGTACTACTATATACTGGTCAGTGGTCACCACAATGCAGCAATGATAATAATGAGCACAAATACTGAGCACTATCCAGGATAATAGAACTGACACTGGGCAGCAAAATACAGCAATGGACTACTGTACTGTAATACCATATACTGGTCACCACAATGCAGCAATGATAATAATGAGCACAGATACTGAGCACTGTTCAGGATAATAGAACAGACACTGGGCATCAAAATACAGCAATGGACTACTGTACTGTACTACTATATACTGGTCAGTGGTCACCACAATGCAGCAATAATAATAATGAGCACAGATACTGAGCACTGTTCAGGATAATAGAACTGACAAGGGGCAGCAAAATACAGCACTGGACTACTGCACTGTTTTACTATATACTGGTCAGTGGTCACCACAATGTAGCAATGATAATAATGAGCACAGATACTGAGCACTATTCAGGATAATAGAACTGACACTGGGCAGCAAAATACAGCAATGGACTACTGTACTGTACTGCTATATACTGGTCAGTGGTCACCACAATGCAGCAATGATAATAATGAGCACAAATACTTAGCACTGTTCAGGATAATAGAACTGACACTGGGTAGCAAAATACAGCAATGGACTACTGTACTGTACTACTATATACTGGTCAGTGGTCACCACAATGCAGCAATGATAATAATGAGCACAGACACTGAGCACTGTTCTGGATAATAGAACTGACACGGAGCAGCAAAATACAGCAATGGACTACTGTACTGTACTACTATATATATACTAGTCACCACAATGCAGCACTGATAATGAGCACAGATATTGAGCTGAGATTTAGCTGATATTGGGCTATTCAGGCAGAGAACGTAGCCACGTCCTCTTGCTATCGCTACAATGCACCAGTGAAAATGGAGGCGACGCGCGGCTCTTTATATGGAATCCGAATCTCGCGAGAATCCAACAGCGGGATGATGACGTTTTACCCCGTTCGGGTTTTGCGTGTTAGGCGGGAAGAACCGAGGCTGCCTCGGACCCGTATAAAACACGTGAAGTTCGGGGGGGTTCGGATCTCGACGAACTGAACCCGCTCATCTCTACTTTATATTAGAGGTGTGTACTGGGTCATTTTAAGGGTTTTGTGTTTTGGTTTTGGATCTGGATCTCCTACATGTTTTGGATCTGTATTAGTTTTGCCAAAACCACCCTTGCGGGTTTTGGTTTTAGATCTGTATTTTTTGGGGGTAAAAATCTTAAAAAAAGCTAAAATAACAGAATTTGGGGGTGTTTTTGATACTACTGTATTATTAATCCCAATAACATTCATTTCCACTCATTTCCAGACTATTCCAAACACCTCACAGCTCACAATATTGTTTGCATCCAGTTTAGGACAAAAGGTTGCATCGAGGTAGCTGGATAGAGCAGCAGCAGCCCTTGGATGTATATACTGGGAGGACAAAATATACAAAAAAAATTATATTTAAAAAAAATGATGCATTAGGCAAGGCTCAAGATTTCAGTTAAAAAAAAAGATGATTTAAGGCAAAAAAGAATAACAAAAGACAATATTTTAGATTTCATTTATTCATTTATTTTAAGTTCAATTTATTTTAATTTAATTTATTTAGGATCAAATTCTTAATTTCCTAAAAGAGATCTTTGATATGTAGAAAGTTCAGTATATAAGTGTGGAGAGTTTATTTATATTTGTTTAATTTAAATTTAGCTAATTTATAATTATTATTAATAATATTAATTTGAATTAATCACAATGTGGTGATAAGAAGAATAATGAAAATAGGACAATAAGTTATAATAAGAATATGAGCTACAGACACCACACCCTGAAATGGACGGAGCACGCCTGGATGTATTCTGGGAGGATACAGCACAACATATATATATTTTGGGTGGACTGACAGAACACCCCTAGATGGATGGAGCAGCTGAAGTCCCTGGATGTATACTGGGATGACACAGCACAAAATATTAATTTAAATCAAAATATTTATATTATTTTGTATGTCACACACTGCGGTTACAGTGTCGCACAAATGAGTCAAAAATATGTAGAAGTATTTTTTATATCACACGCCGGCGGTTACCGTGTTGCACAAACGAATCAGAAATATATATAATAATTACATACTGTGGTTGACTACACCGACAACATTGCACAATGCCTTTATGAGTAGGAAATAATATACTACGGTCTGAACGGCAGTGTCACAGTACTTATGAAAATAAAATAAAAATTGTATAGTACACTGGAGTACAGCACAAACAATAAAATATATATATATTTTTATAATTATCATTTTAGGCTTTTTGTTTTTAGCTTTTATTATTTTAATTTTACACTGGGGCGGAGCCCCTGGATGGACGCACAGAACACCCCTTAATGGATGGAGCAGCCCTTGATGTACCAACTGCAGCAGCCTCTGGGTGTATACTGGGGTACAGCACAAAATATAAATGTTTATTTTTGTTAACACTAGGGCAGAGCCCCCGGATGGATGGTAGCAGCAGCCGCATGATGGACAGATACAGCAGCAGCCTCTGGATATATACTGGGGTACAGCACAAAATAGAATTAAATATATATATTAATTATGTTTTTTAACACTGAGGCAAAGCCCCTGGAAGGACTGGCAGAGAGCACCTCCTTAACAGAGCATCCCCTTGATAGACAGTGCAGCCCCTGGAGGACACAGCAGCCTTTGTATGAGGACACAACAGCAACTTAGATGACACAGCAGTAGAGGTGTAGCTAGGTGCCACGTTGCCCGGAACAAGGGTATGTTTGGGCGCCCCTAACCTGTATTGAATTGGGGGCATATTACACTTGAAAAGAAAAAATATTGAAAAATCCTAGATTGGTGACAGGGCCGGTTCTAGACCTTGTGGATCTCAGGGCGAAAATTTCCTGTGGGCACCCCACATGTTTAAAACAGGGACAGTGCGCACCGAGTGTGTACCCCTCTCTGCTTCTCCTCCTGCTCTGCGGCTGCCTGTACAGCTGCTCGCGGTATAGCGGACAGAAGGAGGAGGTGGGCAGGCGGCAATGCGCCCCCTAACTTTTCCAGCGCCTGGAGCTCGCACTCCACTGGAGCCACCTTCGCTACACCCCTGCACAGCTGCCCCTAAATGTGAGCCCACAGCAGCCCCTTAGATGTCACACCAGCCCCTAAATGTGAGCCCACAGCAGCAGAAAGCATGGACATGTCCATGCTGTACAACATCCAAAGCCGGAGTGAAGATGGCGCCGATCACCAGAACTTATATAGAATCCAAAACCTGCGAGAATCCGACAGCGGAATGATGAAGTTTTGCCTCATTTTGGGATCCGATCGGGAAGTTGGGGGGGGGGGGGGGAGGGGGGGGTTAGTTTCCCCGGGAACCAAACCCATTCATCTCTACTTTATATCCAGTGGTCAGTCTTTTTGCTAAATTTTGTTGTATAAGCTTTTTATTAAACATTTGTGTAATTAAATGTACCTGCACTTTCGAAACTTTGCTCCATCCCATTTATTTGGTTTAATTGAAAGTATAAGGTACCAGTGTGTTTTAGTAATATATTCCATTAATTTGGGTAAAAACAAAAGACAAAAGCTGTGTCAGTATCTCTATGTGACTAAGTGCCAGCCCCAGGATTAATCTTATTGTTTCATGAGTTAGACGCCTTTGTCAGTGGGAGTGCTTATTGGTTTAGCATCTGACTTACCATTCATTGCAAGTATATTTCCAATGTAAGTTTGCCGATCAATTAATATGATTCCTTCACCCAGATCTTGGGTGATTCTCAGGTCTACCGTAGCAAGTAGTGTAGAGGACCTAGATCTTGAAATTTGTAACCGCTGCTTGACATCTGTGATGTGCTGCTCTTTGCCTGCTAGTAATAGATCATCAACACACACTGAACAATAATACGATTTTCTCTTCTATGTATTAGTGGTAGAGACAACACTCAGTTTTTGAATGCATAAAGTCTACAGTATATTTTGTAATACAGCATCTAGTTTTATATACCAACAATGACCGTTCTATTTTAGACCATACAAAAAGAGCCAGATATCTACTTTTTGGAACATGTTTTCACAGTAACATGCTCTACTGTAGATCTCTTCTGTTAATTCTATATTCCAGAAAGCTCAGTCAGAGTCGAATTGGTATTACAGCATGTTGTACAACGCAGATATAGCAATGACCAAATGCAGTTTACTGTATCTTGCTACAGGAGAGTAAGTTTCACCATAGTCAATGCCAAATTTGTGAGTATAGCCTGTTGCAACAAGACGACTTTTGCAATGGGCGATAATCCCATCTGCTTTCATCTTTTTGCAGAAAATCCACTGGCTTTTGACTGTTTTGCTGTGACTTAGTTTTTCAACTACAGTCCATGTTGTCATTGAGTGATGTCCTCTCCTTGTCTATTGCTGATTTCCCATTCACACCAGTCATTGTTTGACTTTGGATATTCTGAGGTTCATAGAATTTGATATTTGCACACTTCTCATAAAATCTTTTCGGTGGTTTTCCAGTAGTTGATCTTACAGAAGTTCTTTGCTGTGATTGGATGTTCTGCAATTACACTTCCAGTTTTGTTTTAATTGGTGCTCTTTCTGGGACTATAGCATCTCTTGACTTATAAGCTTTCTATACTAAGGATTGCAGAGTCTGTTTCCTTTACTTGCCTGGCAATATCTTATCATGATACATGTCCTGGACTTCAGATCTATGAGGTGTGTCCCCATATTTGGAACATGTAACACAACTTGAATATCTGTGACTTTCGTTTCACCTAATATTCTCAAGTGAGCCTTGACTGTCCGAACATTTATAGTACTTTGTCTCATATTCCTCTGATTGATATAGTATACACATGCTCAATGTAATGAACCACTCTTGATTGCAACTGAAATGTCTTGTCGTACCTGAGTCAATATACCAGCAATCTCTTCTATAAATGCCTTTGATACTTAAGGCTGACTCATTCATGCAGTTACACTTCTTTTTCTGTGTACCATTCACACTTTTCAGTTTGCATTAAGACATCTTTTGTTCTGACCTATGATATACGTAACACTTGTTCTTGATTGTTTTGGAATTTATTTCTTTAGTGTGTACTGAAGTATTCTCAGCACTTGATTCAATTATACACATTCTTGGAACTGCAGACATTTTATCCTAATGATCTCTTGATAGCTTGGATGCATTTGTTTCTAGAGTTACTACAATTATTTTTAATTCAGACATTACGCTCTGTAGAATCACCACTGCGATTTCATCATTGATTTGAACTTCTACAGACATGAATTACTGAGATATGGACATCAACTTATCAATGTATTCACTCATGACTAAGGTACAGTATTTGCCTCAGAATAATCCTTCTCATGAAACCCTTATCCTCATATGCTGACTGCAGGGCTGTCCACATGGCATGTGCTGATATTTTCTCATGTATGATAAAATAAACATGTTTTTCAAGACCCATATTTCCTATGGCTTTATCTACATTTCTGGGGTTTGGACTGGCATCTTGGTTAATATTAACTTTCCACAGCCTCTCATACTTAAGTTGCATTTCTATTGTGAACTTCCATGTGACATACTTCTCTTAGCCTTTTAGCTTAATGAAACCCATCATGGATGCAGCTACTGTGTGTATATTGTGCACTGAAACACTCTGCAGCTTCACTTTCTAGATTTTCTGATATGCAGTGTGCTATGGGGTCTGGCATGCCTGTGGGCTGGGCCCATAACCTGTTGATATGTGTGAACTATTTTGTGGTTTACACAGTAAGTGAATTGAAGACAACAGCGGGAACAGGTGTTGTAGACACACCAGCCAGATAGACTTAATCAGGAGCTTGGATTTCTTGTAATACACAAGTAATGTACAGCCACACTCACAGTTACACAAGACAAGATGTAGCGAAGCATACAGCCAACCAACCAATCTTGTAAGTTGACAGGATAATGCAGAATATTGCAGTGTTCAATACATCAATAGAGTACTGTGATGCTCAAACACAGTGGCAAGATGGTGCCACACATATGCAGACTTGTTAACTAGGCACTGGCGTATCTATAATGGGTGCAGTGTGTGCGGTGCACATGGGCCCCTGGTTCCAGAGGGGGCCCACACCACACACACTGCACCCATTTCTTCTATACTTACCTTTTCCGGCGTCCATCGCTGACTGTGTGTGGGCCCCCTCTTCTCCTGTAGCCGTCACCACCGCTGTTAGTGCACTGAGCACAAGAGACTCTGGCACAGTGCCAGAGTTTACAGCGCATGTGCAGGACTCCAGAAAAATGGCGCTGCGCCCATTTTTTTGAGACCTGTGCATGCGCTGTAGACTCTGGCACTGTGGCAGAGTCTCAGCGCTGAGAGTACTAGCAGCGGCGGTGATGGCTACAAGAGAGGAGGGGGCCCACATACGGAGTCTGCACATGGGTCCCCTCCTCTCTAGAAACGCTGCTGTGACTAGGATCATCTTGGTAAAGGTAAAGGGTGCCTCAACATTAGTGGCAAGATGGCGCCAGCATGCGCAAACTAGTTAACTAGGGTCATCTTGGTAAAGGATAGATGCTTCATGTTTTGGAGCATCATGGTGGAAGTGTAGTAGCGACTATATATACCAATAAGGATAAGATGCATAAGAATTTCTAGCACATCTGTGTAGTTAAAAAAGTGCAATTTCAGTTTGAAAAGTGCTGTTTCAGTTTGAGCCATTGTCTTAATGACTTATTGATCTATTGCCCTTAAATGCGTTTTCTACTTGACAATTAGGACATTTTAGGTACAACTTCAAGATATTGATATCACTATCACTGAACCACTGTGCCAAGCTATTCCATTCACATTTAGCACAATTACACAAATTTTCCCCATGTTCAACAATGGAAGAGCCACAAGAAAAGTTGACAAACATTATCACAATTGTCAATAGGATGTTATACTTAATATGGATCTCTAAATTTGTTCTGTGAATCGAGAACCCTAAACATCCTAAAATGCAAGGAATGAGACTTTTTCATATGATCCCACTTATCTCCAGAGAAACATCAAGTGTTGAGACATACTGGAGACCCAAGCATCTCAGACTATTGGGGAGATGTATCAAGCCTTGGAGAGAGAGAAAAAGTGGAGAAGTTGCCCAAAGCAACTAATCATCTCCTGAATGTCATTTCAAAGAATGTGTTAGATAAATGAAAGTTAGGAGCTGATTGGTTGCTTGTTGCTTTGGGTAACTGCTCCACTTTATCTCTCCTCAAGGCTTGATACATCTACCCTAAGAATCATTACCAACAAACTTTTAAAGAAAACCTTTCACAAAGGGAAACATAAAAACGCATAAACATTTAAAAAAATGGCTGTTGATAAATTGATGTCATGAAGCACAAGTTTATTGATCCTGTGTGCACATACAGTGCACGTCCCTGGTATGTACTAATCTTGATGGAGTGTTCTTTCCAGTACAAGGTCTACTGTACATCAAAGAAAGACCTAAGGCTTTAAATCATGCAGGTGTGTTGATGTGTTCTGAGATATTAAGGCACATCACATAAAATACATTTGCTGAGATATTCATGTGGCAGAAAAAAGGTAAAACTGTAATGAAAAAGATTTCACTTTAACTTTTCTTGGTATTTGAAGTACAGAAAATTCCAGATCATATAGCACAATGCAGTTATACAGTATATAATACAGGATGGCCATAATTAGATTTCCCCTACTCAGAGCCACCCATAGCCATACAGATGGATAACTACTGATTTGACATGTGAAGCTTACACATCACGGTAAGATAGTCGTGGAAAGTGTATACAGAAAGTGTGTCTTGCCACTAGCCGCACCCGCCACTGTAAGCACATGGGTGCTCCATATGCTTACAGTGATGGGTGCGGCTAGTGGCAGCTCAGTGCAGTTAATCTTACACACAATGCGAGGACATATCTGTACTTGCCAGGGGCAGCCCGGTTGATGCATAAGGGGTGTCGCAGCACACAAAAGTGGGTTGTGCAGGGGGCGTGGCAGCATGATTTAATTGGATAGCCGATAATGACCAAAAATTAGTCCAGTTTTTTGATGGAGAAAAATGATCGGGGTGATTGAATACCAGCCATAATCTAGATCCAACAGAAACACTATTCATAAAGAAAACAAAGAGAGAGCATGAGATTACTTATAGTTACTGCGCCTTGGGGGTTATTCACAGAGCCGGATTAAGACCATGGGGGGCCCGGGGCACTTAAGAGAGTGGGGCCCCTAATAGAGAAGGCAGGAAAAAAAAAATATATATATATATATATATATATACACACACATATATATATATATATATTTGCCTCCCCAAGCAGCACACCCCCTGCCACACCGCAGATCGGATCTCTCTTCCGATCCAATCTGCGGTGCTGTGCTCCCCGGATCCCGTCCTCACTGCAGCAGCGGGCGCACAGACAGGACAGCTGAGCTGAGCGACGGCTCAGCTGTCCAATAAAGTATGAATGAAGCAGCCTGCCGCTCAGTCATTGGCTGGGCACGCAGGCTGTTTCATTGATACATTATTGGACAGCTGAGCCCAGTGGCGTAACTAGAAATTTTTCTCCCCCAAGCCAAAAAATCCTTCGACGCCCCCCCCCCCCATACCCCCCGTAATTGGCACTAACAAAGGTAGAAAAATGTGCACGCCGCAGGCGCGCACCGGCAAAAAGGGTGTGTGGCTTTGTCGAAATGGGCGTGGCTTTGCGTGGAGGGCATGGCATTGCAGGAAAAGACTAAATTATACACCAGTTTTGCAACCTGCACGCCCAGACGTTGGCCACCACAGGAAAGAAAAATAATCCTGATTCATGCCCCTTACATTATTTGTCATTTTTCCTCCTTATAGTAATGCCCAGTATACATTATTCCACATACTGCAATGGCCCTTAGACATTATTCCACACACAATAATGCACATGACACAATATGCACACACTGTAATGCCCCAGACACATTATGCCACACACCGTAATGCCTGTGACACATTATGACAGGAATCGCAATGCCCGTTATACATTATGCTACACACTGCAATGCCCCTGATACATTATAGCACATACAATGTCTGTGACACAGTATGACACACACCACAATGATCCTGAGACATTATACCACATACCACAATGCCCGTGATATAGTATACAACACACCGTAATGCCTGATACATTATGACACACACCGCAATGTCCGTGATACATTATGCCACACACCGTAATGCCCATTACACATTAAGTTCTACAGTAAGGCTTCTAATTACTTTTAAATTACCTGCTCGTTGCCAGGGGTTTCATGCTCTTGGTTCCATGCACGGTGCCAGGGGTTTTCATGATCAGGGTGTCATGCTCGTTGCAAGGGGTTTCATGCACTGGGTGTCATGCTCGTTGCTAGGGGGTAGTGCTTGTTGCTAGGGCCATGCTCCCAGTGCCACATATGCCCCCAGTGCCAGATATTCCCCTACAGTGCCAGGTATATGCCCCTAGTGCCAGATATTCCCCCACAGTGCCAGGTATATGCCCCCAGTGCCAGATATTCCCCCACAGTGCCAGGTATATGCCTCCAGTGCCAGATCTTCCCCCCACAGTGCCAGGTATATGCCCCCAGTGCCAGATCTGCCCCCCACAGTGCCAGGTATATGCCCCCAGTGCCAGGTATATGCCCCCAGTGCCAGATCTGCCCCCACAGTGCCAGGTATATGCCCCCAGTGCCAGATCTGCCCCCCACAGTGCCAGGTATATGCCCCCAGTGCCAGATCTTCCCCCCAGTGCCAGGTATATGCCCCCAGTGCCAGATCTGCCCCCCACAGTGCCAGGCATATGCCCCCAGTGCCAGGTATATGCCCCCAGTGCCAGATCTGCCCCCCACAGTGCCAGGTATATGCCCCCAGTGCAAGGTATATGCCCCCAGTGCCAGATCTGCCCCCACAGTGCCAGGTATATGCCCCCAGTGCCAGATCAGCCCTTCACAGTGCCAGGTATATGCCCCCAGTGCCAGATCTTCCCCCCAGTGCCAGGTATATGCCCCCAGTGCCAGATCTGCCCCCCACAGTGCCAGGTATATGCCCCCAGTGCCAGATCTGCCCCCCACAGTGCCAGGTATATGCCCCAAGTGCCTGCTTCCCCCCCCCCCCAATGTGTTGGAGGGACACGGCACGCATCGCGCGTCTCTCCTGTGTCCCTCCTGGCTCTCCCCCGCTGGTCTAATACAGGAAGTGCCGGTTCGTGAGCCAATCAGAGCTCACGAACGGCACTTCCTTAGACCGGCCGGGGGAGAGCCAGGGAGGGACACAGGAGAGACGCGCGATGCGCTCAGTGTCCCTCCAACACAGCAGGGAGGGAGAGGAGACCGCAGATTGACATGCGGACGCTCGTCCGCATGTCAATCTGTTCTGGAGCCGGGGAGCGGAGCACAGCACCGCAGATCGAATCGGAAGAGAGATCCGATCTGCGGTGTAGCAGGGGGCCCTTTTGGAAAGGGGGGCCCGGGGTACGTATCCCCCGGGCCCCCCCCCTTAATCCGGCTCTGGTTATTCAGGTTTGTTAGCAAACTAAGAAAGTTAGCAATTGGGCAAAACTATGTTGCACTGCAGGTGAGGCAGATGTAACATGTGCAGAGAGATTTGGATTTGAGGGTTTATATTGTTTCTGTGCAGGGTAAATACTGGCTGCTTAATTTCTACACTGCAATTTAGATTTCAGTTTGAACATACCCCACCCAAATCAAATCTCTCTGCATATGTTACATCAGGTTCAGTATGAAAAGCTGGCGGTCGGGATTCCTGCGGTCAGTATCCTGACACCGGCATCCCAATTGTGGCAATGCCATCAAGGGTGTGCAGGGTACCCTAACCACCCTCCCCTACCCCCTATCCCTCCATGTCCACTGCCTAACCCTAACCTCCCCTATTGGTGCCTAACCCTAACCTCCCACGGTGATGCCTAAACCTATCCCCCCTTCCCGCAGCCTAACCCTAACCCCTCCCCCTCTCTGCAGCCTAACGCTAACCTCCCCCACCCCGCAGCCTAATCCCCAACTCCCCCAGAGTGTGCCTAGACCTAACCCCCCTCCCGCACGCTAAACCTAACCGCTCCTTGGGATCCTGATGTCTTCGACATGCCGGCATCGGGATACAGGCAGCTGTTGGGATTCCGGTGTCGGTATTACGGCTGCCGAGATCCCAACAGCTAGGATTCTGAACTCATATCGTTACATCTGCCCCACCAGCAGTGCAAAATGGTTTTGCCCAATTACTAACTTTTTTTGCTTGCTAACAAACCATAATAAGGCCCAATATATGAATTACTGTACAAAATGCTCATATATAACATCTTGTTATTTTGATATACTTTCACTAAAAAAAAAAAAATCTCCTTTATAAGAATGTCTAACAGTGAGTTGCAGTTTCTGGCGTACGTTACAAGAGGACATCTTTACTGTATATTTTACACTCTTATTCGCATGCTGACCTTTATTCAATTTTTTACGTCTAACCTACACCTTTGTCTTTTCATTCGTTATACTGATACATTTGTGTTTCCGTGTTCTTTTCTTTCTCTGTAGCCAAACAGGCAATTAATATGTGAAAAAATAATCTCTACAAATTGTTCCGCCAATGTTCCAGAGGCACTTGACCTCCCAGTCTTGAGCTATTTAATGAATGCTCCACTTGTCCTGCTGCATCAGTAACGATCTTTGTTATATTAGCTGTTCATTGCAGAAGGATTACTCTCTGTGCACTGATACCATGTACTTGGTGTCTGTGTTCTGAGCTTGGGATAATAAAGATGACCACACACATAAAGTGCAATCGTGTGGCTTGACCTGTGAATAATTTAATGGGTGGCCAAACTGATAAAAAAACGGCCCTACAGAGGCCTTTCAGATGCCATACTGAGTCACAGTAAGGTACTAGTAATGTTTCTGGCTATTACTCTGCGCTGTCTTCCACTTCTGTGTCAGACAATAAATGAAGCTACAACAGAAGTACTGTATTTTATAATTATTATTATTATTATTATTATTATTATTTTAATGAATAAGGGATGGGAACCTACAGTAGAAGCAGGCTTGACTTTTAGGTTTTATTGTGTTTATCTAAACTGCAGATGATTGATTATTCGGAGGTTTTTTAAAATACCTTTAAATAATCATGCACCTTGAAATGCGTTAGCCAACAAGTAGGTGCAAGATTCACCGAGGGTACAAAAATTAGACCTAATCTAGCCCCTACATTTCCTAGCTCCAGTTTTTACAGTTATTATGTGTATGCAGTGAAACGGTAGACAATTACCATGTTGACATTCATAATGTCGACACCACAATATCAACAGTTCTGATCAGTGCCACCGAGAGGTGGGGGCCGGGCCTGTTGGGGAGGCCCTGGTCATCATCCCCCTTTTCCGATGTAGACAGCACCACCACCGGCAGAGTGGTGGTCACATGACCTCTCCACGTACTACGCCGTAGAGAGAGGCAGAAGCAGTATCCTCTATCTCTATCCGTGATGTGCGGCAGATGAGCGATCACACCTGCCACCCCTTAGCAGCAGTCCTAGCCGCCCACTTCTGCTCACCTGGTGCCCTCCCCCCATCTAGCAAGTGCGGCCGCACAAAACCTTTTTTTTTTTTCAATATATCTAAAGAAGCGGGGCTGGTCACATCTCTCTGCATTGGCCATGCCCCCTCCAATTACCTGGGCAACTGCGTCCCTGGCTATTATCTTAACAGTGTTAAAATGTTGAGAGACAACGTGTCAACATTCTCAGAATGTGGACAGGTGAAATGTCAACATCAGAAAGTCAGCATTAGGATTAGGCTGTGGGCCGGTGGCTTAGGTTGTGGGCGGAGGTTTGGGTTAAGCATGCTGTAGTTACATGACCGTCAGGACCTGGAAGGCACAACTGGAGCCACTGCAGCCGTCGGGAGCAGGTAAGTCACCACTGGGCCACTAGGGATAATATGGTGTCAACATTCTAAAATGATGACATTTCATCACTGTCTACATGATGAATGTCAACATTATAACTGTCAACAGATCATACCACACCCATTTTTATAAATGACTATTTTCTCATTTGAATATAAATTCATTCAAATCCAGTGTGATACTGGAATTTTTCTGGATAGGGATAGTTTATGTTATTTCAGGCACCGGGCCTAAAATATACAATTATACATTCATAAAACAGTCCTATTTTTTCTCCACTGGAACAAAAGCATTTTCACTATTATAAGTGTATTGGTCTAAACCTATTCCAACCTGGCCTCTGAACCCCATCCCCATCTTACACTCAGAGGTGCCAAGAGGGTGGTGAGTACTTATTGCTCAGGCCCAGGCTTGTTTAATGGGGCCAGCAGTGCAATTAGAAGAATTCACTTCTCCGTGGTGCTCGCTACTGCACATAGAAATATTAATTATTATTTTTTTGGTGAGCTGACATGGCCACACCCCCTGGATTTGGCCACACCTCCCCATCACCCAGGCCTATCATCCTGCTAACACTCACTATGGGCTGGATGCATTTTGGTTGCGATATATCCCGCCTCTTACTGTATGCACGATGGTGCTAAAAATGATGGCATACATGTACAAATGTGGTTAGAATCACAAAGGATGGCTCTTCTGAAAAAAGCTGAATGTATGAAGAATGTATGTACTGGGGAGTGAGAGGAGTATTGTTCTAGAGTGAGGGGAAAAGAGGGACGCATGGAGAGAAGTTTATACTGTATGGGGCAGCACTGAAAGGGGTGATCGGATTCTCTTTACCCAAGTGGCCCCCTCTTCCCACTTTGTAGACACCTTGACCACCGACACCTGGGCGGGGAGAGAGAGCATTGACAAACGTTGATGTGTGCTGCTCTGGGGACAGAGGCAGCTACAGAAGCAGCCACTGCCCTCTCTCCTTGTGTGCAGTGTATGTTGGTGGGGGTTGAGCCATCGCTCCCAAACACCAGCACCCATCAGTCCTCCCACTGGCCCCCCTTTCCCAGCGCGTGGCCACTTTGCGGCTGCAATAAGCCTAGTAATTTTTTACATTTCCTATGTGGCGGGGCTTGCCACACCTCCCTGTGTTGGCCACACCCCCTAACATTACCTGGGCCCAGAACAGCTGCTGATTCCCTGACTATAAGTTGTGATCACATACTGAACTATTTATGCCTAGTGCACACGGCAGGAGCCATACTGTGCGTGTGCACACAGTGCGATGCGATCGCATCTCATTTATGTGAACGCCTCTGCCTGGTTGGCAGTCCTGTTCAGCGACGCAGCATTGCGGTGGCGGCGACTTGGCATTATGGTGGCATGCCATTGAAAATGGGGGCCTGTTTGGGGCGGCCGTGTGATGTGCCCCGAAAAATGGCCGATCTGCACCTGCCTTCACAGCCAGGTACCGGAGGCAGGGGGCATGTTGCATACTAGAAAATTACAGAAAGAATCTGATTGGTTGCTATCGGCAACATCAACATTTTTCATTTTTAGAAGCTTTAGTAAATTTAGTAAATTTACCCCCTTGTGTACAGAAGAATATTTTTTACAAATCAAATTTTTTTTTAATGCTTCAAAAACAACAAAAAATTGGCCGACCTTAACTGAAATATCACCATTTTCATTGGCGTTTGTATCCGGGATGTTATCATCAAAATAGATTAAACTGGTGTATTATGTAAAACCAGAGTTCAGTATATCTCGCAAATATAATTTTGCAATATCTCATGATAGTGCCAAAATGTGTTACCTGGTTCATATGTTTCACTTTAGGAGTAGTTGTAGGCTACAGTTGAAATTAGTTAATTAAGTGCATGGATTGAATTAAATTTAAACCCATTGGTTTAATTAAGTAAGGTGATGAAATTCAATGTTCCTGCTGTTTCTGCAGAAAAGTCCTTTTGTAACAGCTAATTAAAGAATTTAAGAAAAACAAAACGTGAAGAGAGATTTACTAAGCAAGGGAAAGTTTTTGGAACTTTTGCGGAACTGAGATAGTCCGCTTAGAAAATGTGGTTGGAAAAAACAGCTAATAGGAGAAAATATCAGTGACTATCCACAAAGTGTTTATCAGAATTGGAAGCCCTTCCACCAAGTTCTAGAACTGCACTATTCAGCAAAGACCCCCATGTTTTGATTTTGGTTATAATTCATCATCAAGGTTTTTTTTTTTTTTTTGCAAAATCACCCTCAAGCGTTATGGTTCTGATTCAGATTTTGGTTTGGTTTAAAATCAATAAAAAAATATATATCAATGATTAAGTTGAGTTGAACAAAAACAGTTAAACTTATTTAATTTCTGCAATCCAAAACCCAAAATTCAGATTTTAAATCCGAATTCCAAACTGCAGGAAGATCCGCACCGGGACTCGAATCTCGACAAGGAGTCTAAACCGGGTTTTGAATTGTTTAGTAAACCACAAAATTTGGGTGGATTTGGATTTCTGAAGAAACAAAATGCACATCTCTACCACTAAAGCAGTGCCTCAGTGCTGAAAGATACAAGGTTAGGCAGCTTCACATGACAGTGGTAAATCCTAGGGGCCACCCGTTGTTGCTGTACATGGGAGGCATGTTTGATTAACTAGGTTTTTGTACCTAGGGTTCACACGTGCAGACATGTAGCTTCTTTATACAGTAGCTAGTAAAAGAAATTACTTTTAATAGAGTGGCCTCACTCAGCTAATGTTTCCCAGTATATAAAATTACAGTGGCACATAGTATTTCAGTTTGAGATGTGTGCGGATCCCCATGTTTTGGTTTAGGCTCTTATTCATCATCATGTTTTGATCTTGGTAAAACCACCCTCAAGTGTTTTGGTGTGGTTTCCGATTTTGGTTTGGTTTAAAAAATTGATTTAAAAAAATCAATAATCATTAATAAAAATCAATAAAAAAACCAACAAAAAGCATGTAATTTTTCAAAACCCAAACCCAAAATACGCATTTCAAATATAAATTCTGAAACGCAGTAAGTTTCAAACCAGGGCTCGTTTTGGACCAGATCTCCTAGGGGGATCCTGACCAGGTTTTGCTTCAATTCAGTTCCACAAAATTCAGGTGGATTCTGATTTCTGTAGAACCAAACCGCACATCTAAAATGTCATAGTGAATAACATTATTTGATTTCTGTTAAAAGATTTTATTTTGACAGCCGATGACCATCAATAGAGAATTTGTATACTTTAAGGGGCTTATCTGAGTCAGATGTGGGGGTGGCTGTGACAGCCGATGACCATCAATAGAGAATTTGTATACTTTAAGGAGCTTATCTGAGTCAGATGTGGGGATGGCTGTTTCTTTTGCAACAGCTGCCTCTGCATCTTTATGATAATCCCGCAAACGATGATCTTCCTACTGAGAAAGTCCACTGACTCCTGCGCAATTCTGTCTCTGTACGTCTTTAGAAGCATCTTTCATCCTACCATCGGTCACACCATCATTGGTGCCATCGATACTTCCACCAGCCCTATGAATTGTGCAGTTTGTCTGAACATTGTGCTCTGTGTGGGCATCTCTGTGTCTTTTTAGGCAGCTATTGTCAGCGACACGCCCATGACATCTCTGTGTGTGGCACTGTCTCTCCATCCAGATTCGGGCTGTGCCGCCAAGCTGTAACTGTCAGGAGTAAATCAGAATGATGACATTATAAACATCGAAAAAATGACAGCATTTATATATCGTGGATTGTTACAAGTGACAGGGACATGTTTCATATGGAAGCCTGCAAACCCTGTTCCGCCTGTAAGCTGTTTGATAGTGTGGTGTAATGGTTTAATAGAGTGGTGTAACTGCCTTGCAGCACTAATAATAATAATAATAATTTTATTTATATAGCGCTCTTTCTACAACAGAACTCAAGGCGCTTTACAGACATCAAAAACAATGCACATAATACAGAGGATTTAAGTAATACACCAACAGATAAGCCACACAGACATAAGAGAAAACCTTAAGCATACAGAAAGCGTAATGCATGATTGGTGTAGGCATTTTGGGTAATAACTGAGGTCATGGGTTCAATTCCCACCACTTTGTAGAGTTTGTATATTCTCCCCGTGCTTGGGTGGGTTTCCACTGAGTACTCCAGTTTCCTCCCACACTACAAAATATACTGGTACAGATGGAGCCCTGCTCATCTATTCCTTTAATGGTATTAATTGAGCCAGTGCTTTAGAACTTAATCCCCTGCTGCAATGACTTAGGGGTCTATTTACTAAGCCTTGGATGGAGATAAAGTCGCTGGAGATAAAATACCAGCCAATCGGCTCCTAACTGCCATGTCACAGCCTGTGTTTGAAAAATGACAGTTAAGAGCCGATTGGCTGGTATTCTATCTTCAGCGACTTTATCTCCATCCAAGGTTTAGTAAATAGACCCCTTAATCCCCTGCTGTATTGTTCTCTCTGTATTGTATTGCAGCTGAGAACAATAGATGAAGGGTTTATGCTAATAATCCTTGGTGCACCTAGGTGCAGCAGAGAGGGCTAGATGAACAGGCTCCATCTAATTACCCCTAGTGTGTGTGTGTGTGTGTGTGTGTGTGTGTGTGTGTGTGTGTGTGTGTGTGTGTGTGTGTGTGTGTGTGTGTGTGTGTGTGTGTGTACATGGGCAGCCTGGGTGGGCCAAGTGGTGCTTATCTGCCGTCAAATTCTGTTTGGCTTATATTTAATTATCCTTGTTCCATACTTTGCAGCTCATTAGATAACCTTTAATATATATTTCATAGAACAATATATAATATATCATTGTATTGTTTTGTTTCATGTACAACTCTGCACACAGAGGCTTCCTATCAGCCAGCAAAGCAAACTGACACATTGTTATAAAAAGACTATATATGTGTTACTGTGTACCCGGAGCAGTCATCCATGATAAATACAATATATATCGCTGTTTAGTTTTTTTTTTTCACAACTTACTTAATATGTCATGAGCTGTCTATAAGGATTTTCACAATGATGGATTTCTCATGCTGACAAGAACGTAAGCATTGCTCCATTTTAATGCACTTCCTGAGTTCCCTGCTCATTGGAGTGTTGGTACCTTTTTAAACAGATCCCAGAGGGTAGATGTCATGACGCCTCAGTAGTTTTCACTTGATGTGCTCTGTCAGCATAGTCAGAATTGTAAATTTGAGCAATATGTCATTGAATAAGTGCTGTCACTTCCCATGTTTAATGTAATATAAGAGTTCATATGTCACAGCATGAAAGATCTAATACGGATTATTGTGCGTAGCTTGTACCTCATTTAATATTTAATTAATTCATCTACTGAACACACTGTATATTACTGGTTTAAGATATTTGATTGATAATCATATGGGTCTGATGGTCGTGAAATTGAAAAGAGAGAGCCTCACAATGAACATATTAATAGGATGCATACAGTATGCCTGCTTATACAGAAGTAACATATCCAGTAAAGATTATACATCCATGTACGTCCATCGCTAACTATATATGCCGGCAATAGGCAAGACTGTTTTCTTCATCAAACAATTTTTATTGAAGTACAGAAAAAAAAGTACAGATTTAAACAATGGGGGGAAATTCAAATGTTTCAAAAGTCGGTTGGATGTCTGTTTTTTTCCTGAATATTAGACAGACATCCAACTGACTTTTCAAACAATTCAATATCCCCCAATGTAGGGGATCTCACCGACGATAGCTGGCAAGATTTATTGTGCCTCATCGGACTCACTATGAACTGCCCTAGTTTAAAAAAAATATAAATGAAAAAATGGCTAAAGAAATAGAAATTAAACTGTGAAGAAGAAAATACCTAGAACATAACTACATCAGATTTTCTATAAAGTACTGTATGCATGTTTGGTAATGTTACTACTGATAGGCAAGGGCGGTGACAGGGGGGAGTCAAAGGCCACACCAGTACTGGGCCCCAAGGTTCAGAGGGGCCCCAAAGATATGCAATTTAATGTCCGGCAGGGATGTGAGCCGTCTTGTCTAACTAGGGCAGCGAGCTGTAGGCGGTGTGGGCGCAGCTTTAAGGGCCCCATACATTAGAGCGATAATGCCCCATTTCATCCAATTTCGGGCATTGGGCCCAATATATCAGATGAAATTGGGCATTTTGGAGGTGTTTCCAATCCGATCCGATGTGTGTTGCCGTAAGCATTGGATCGGATCCTCCAGATTGAATGTGCTGTACATTCAATCAGGTCCGACCAGGGGGCATGGCTGGGATCGCCCAGGATCGCTCAAGATACATCGTATGCAAAAGGACAGCATCCTATGTATCTTGGGTGATCCTGCCCCCCTGGGAGGCTGCCATGGTGATCGCCTGTGATCGCCTGCGACATGTGGTCGCATAAGTGTATGGGGCCCTTTTGAATGTCAGGAGCCTATCACACACAGTGACTGTGCAGCGCGAGTGTGCACCCACTCCTCAATGTCCAGCACTGTGTCAGGCAGTTATGGGGCATGGCAGCAGCTCCGCTGACCATTAGTGCCAACGCCAAGTTCTGCGCCTGCCTTTTCTGGTGTGGTGTGAGGGCCTCATGGTACCTGCTGTGCAGTACTGGAGAGTGCAGCGCAGTTGAGTCTCTCCCCGCTGTAAAAGTGAATTGGTGAGGGGACACAGGGATAGAGTGGGGGACAGGGGCGTAGCCAGAACTTTGTGGGCCCCATAGCAACATTTTGAAATAGCCCCCGTCCCAATGCTTCTAGAGAGACACTTCTCTGCAGCAGTTGTTAATTTTATGCCCTATAATTGTGCCCTAGTTAATTTTCTGAACCATGGTAGAGCCTTATTTAATGTTATGCCCTAAAGAAGTGCCCTAGTTTCTTTTATGAATCGTAGTAGTGCTTAAGTACACCCTATGTCACATTTCAGAGCTGCCAGTACACATTATGCCACACAGTATCTCCAACTCACATTATGATATATAGTGCTCCCCGTACAGTGCCCCGGTTCATATATTATAAAATTACAAAAATGCCCTGCAGTACATATTATACCACACTACAATGAGCAAGTCCAGGGGCATACCTAGATATATTGCAGGCCCCAAGGAAGAAGATTGAAAGGACCCCTATGTACCACCCAATCACGAAAGTGCATATAACACGTAACATTGACAGGGAAGGTGGGCCCCTCTCAGCTCTGGGCCCCACAGCAGCTGCACTGCCTGCACTATGGTAGCTACGCCCTTGGTGGGGGAGCTGGTAATGCAGCATGGAGTCATTGGGGAGGGACAGGATGTGGTGTGTGTGGGAGGACGGAGAGAGGGAGACATAGACTGTTGTGTGTGGGGTAGGAAGGAGAGGTACACACATTTATTTAGTTTTTCCAAACAGAAAAAAAGTAGAAAAAGACCACCACTCATGTTTCAGTAGCAGCGATGTATACTTAAAAAAAATCCATACAATCAGATAGTAATGACAGCAACAGCCAGTCAGTTCAAGAACAGACAGTTGGTTTTCTTCAGGGGCCCCAGAGATATAATTGTACCGGGCACCAATATTTCTGTTGACGGCCCTGCTGATAGGAAGAGTAGCTGTACAAATGTCAGGGTAAATTACTGTATTGCACTCAGGGCCCTGCTACTGGAGGGCGTGGCCAAGTATGAGGGTGTGTCCGCACTGTGTGCTCAGGTTGCGTGGCCATGTTATCTTTTGGTGAAGTCTATTTAACAAAGATTATGGCTGTCATTTTTTTATCATCATTATTATTTATTTCATAAAGGATTTTTTTCCTAGTCAGAATACTATTAAAGTATTTTTTTTAAGATCATTTATTTTATATATTTTCCTTTTTTTTTTTTACTCTTTTAGTTGTGTTTTTTTTTGCTAGTCAGGGTTGTAAGTTCCACTACCATGTGTGGACCAACAAGGAAACTGAGGGGCATAATGCTGCTGCAGAAGGCCTAAAACGGATGTGGTTCATTAGATCGACATGCATTAGGTTGACATACATTGGGTCGACCACTGATGGTTGACATACATTAGGTCGACATGGTCATTAGGTCGACATGTACTAGGTCGACATGGAAAGAGGTTGACATGAGTTTTTTTTACTGTTTTTGGTGTTGCTTTTTTCATAAAGTGACGGGGAACCCCAATTGGTGCACCGTGTCCCCTAGCATGACTCTTCACTCGCCATGCTTTGGGCAAGGTGCCTCACTTCGCTACAGCTGCGCTTGGAACAGGTTACCGTTTCCAATTGTAGTCCACGTGGATCGTTAAGTATAAAAAGGTCAAAAAAATTGGGAAAAGCTCATGTCGACCTAGTACATGTCGACATAATGACCATATCGACTTAATGACCATGTCGACCTAATGCATGTCGACCATTAGTGGTCAACCCAATGTATGTCGACCTAATGCATGTCAACGTAATGACCGCCACCCATCTAAAACATGTAGGGGCAGATGTAACAATGGGGCAGAGGTATTAAGCCTACAGAAAGGATAAAGAAGGGATAAAGCAGTGATAAGTGCAAGGTGATAATACACCAGCCAGTCAGCTCCTGTCATTTTTCAAATCCTTAATGATTGGCTGGTGTGTTATCATCTTGCGCTTATTACTTCTTTATCCCTTCTCCAGGTTAATACATCTGCTCCAATGAGTGATATTCTACTAATCTTAAATGGTGCTCCAACCAGTCAGCTCCAACTGTCATGTATTTGAAAAATGACAGCTACAGTAGGAACTGATTGTTGGAGTAGTGTTAAAGAATAGTAATGAGTGATAAGAATATCACTCATTGTTAAATCTGCCACTTATTCTGTATCTCCTGAAATTACTAACGTTAGCAAAAATTTCTTTAACGGTATAGGGGCCCATTTATCAAGCCTTGGAGAATGACAAATAGCACGGTGATAAAGTACCAGCCAGCCAATCAGCTCCTAACTGCCATGTTACATGCTGTGTTTTAAAAATGACAGTTAGGAGCTGATTGGTTGGTACTTTGGGGGTCATTCCGAGTTGTTCGCTCGCAAGCTGCTTTTAGCAGCTTTGCACACGCTAAGCCGCCGCCTACTGGGAGTGATTCTTAGCATAGTAAAATTGCGAACGAAAGATTCTCAAAATTGCGATTACATTACACACCTCTTAGCAGTTTCTGAGTAGCTTCAAACTTACTCGGCATCTGCGATCAGTTCAGTGCTTGTCGTTCCTGGTTTGACGTCACAAACACACCCAGCGTTCGCCCAGACACTCCTCCATTTCTCCAGCCACTCCCGCATTTTTCCCAGAAACGGTAGCGTTTTTTCGCACACACCCATAATACGGCCAGTTTCCGCCCAGAAACACCCACTTCCTGTCAATCACATTACGATCACCAGAACGAAGAAAAAACCGTAAGTAAAATTCCTAACTGCATAGCAAATTTACTTGGCGCAGTCGCACTGCGGACATTGCGCATTCGCGACTAATCGCTCCGTTGCGGGGAAAAAATAACGAGCGAACAACTCGTAATGACCCCCTTTATCACAATGCTATTTATTACTCTCCAAGGCTTGATAAATCTGGACAATAATTTGAAATTTAGCAACAGCATAGTGATTGAGTTATACATACAGTACTGTACAGTAGGTATATGTTTAGCATAATTATTATGTTAGATGCCCTATATTTCCCTGTTAATAAGAGGGATTTATTCTGCTTCCAAATTGCAACAACAATTGCCCCTTCTGCAGAATTCAACATAGATGTAATTAATATCTTTTTATGTAGAAACTTAATAAAATTGCCCCAAAAAGTACTGAATAAAAGAAGCTGCGGTTCCCAAGGATGTTTTATTGTCACTAAAGCATTCACTTGTATTTAATACTTGTGCCTTGGCAGTCAAACAATGCACTGTATAACGCATGTATGTTTCCAGTATTGGAACCTTCATACAATACAGAAGTGACCTCATACACTTAGGGGTATATTCAGCGGTGCAAGTATGCGGGTACGGGTGGGTACGGCGTACCCTTAAGAATTTCGCCGTGGGTACGCCGTACCCACACCGACGGGCCGCCGCTTGCTACCGCTGATGTGAGGGGAGGAGAGCGCAGCCTGCGCCTCTCCTACCCTCAGTGTCTTCGTTCAAATCAGCGCCACCCATGAGCCAATCAGAGCTCGCGGAGCTTTGATTGGCTCACGGATCGGCGCTGAATATTGAACTCACCCGCCGGAGACTGAGGGATAGGAGAGGCGCAGGCTGCGCTCTCCTCCCCTCACACACGGGAGACAACACAATGGCAGCAGCGGTGAGCTGGGGAAGGGGGGGGAGGCAGCACTGTGGGGGGCAATGTATATCTGGCACTGTGGGGGGCAATGTATACCTGGCACTGTGGGGGGCAATGTATACCTGGCACTGTGGGGGGCAATGTATACCTGGCACTGTGGGGGGGCAATGTATATCTGGCACTGTTGTGGGCAATGTATATCTGGCACTGTTGTGGGCAATGTATACCTGGCACTGTGGGGGGCAATGTATATCTGGCACTGTTGTGGGCAATGTATATCTGGCACTGTTGTGGGCAATGTATATCTGGCACTGTTGTGGGCAATGTATATCTGGCACTGTGGGGGGCATTCGTGTATCTGGCACTGTGGGGGGCATTCGTGTATCAGGCACTGTGGGGGGCATTCATGTATCTGGCACTGTGGGGCATTCGTGTATCTGGCACTGTGGGGCATTCGTGTATCTGGCACTGTGGGGCAACGTGTATCTGGCACTGTAGGGCAACGTGTATCTGGCACTGTGGGGGTCATATGTGTATCTGCCCCTCCCCCATATGTGTATCACGGCCACATTTTCATTGGCCACGCCCCATACGGCATTTGGCCACACCCATTTTTTGGATTTTTTTTTTCTACTTGCACCACTGGGTATATTCAACAACAGTCGGATCCATTCCGACATGCATTTGTCGAAATGGTTCCGACCAGCCCTATTCAATGAGCGGCCAAATCTGACTGTCGGACTTGGCCGTTCCCTCCCGTCCTGCTGCTGCTGTCAGCAACTCCCCGTTTGTGCGCCTGTGTATTCGTGGAGCACTGCCGTGTAGCCAGGGAGCTGGAGAGCTCTGTAGTCGGAGAGCGCTGCCGTGTAGCTGGGGAGCCGGGGAGCTGTGTAGCCACCTGTGTATTCATGGAGCGCTGCCGTTTAGCTGGGGAGCTGGGGAGCCAGGTACAGGTAGCTGGAGAGCGCTGCTGTGTAGAAGGGGAGCAGGGGAGCTGTGTAGCCGGGAGTGCTGCCGTGTAGATAAGGAGCTAGGGAGCTGTGTAGCCGAGGAGCGCTGCTGGGGAGCTGGGGAGTCATGTAGCGCTGCCGGGAGAGAGGAGCCCGGCAGAGAGAAGAGTGTTTTCCACCGACCGCAGCTCCAGTTATGCCAGCGGTAAGCACTTTTTCTCCCTCCCTCGCCCCTCTCCCCCATCTGACCTCCTCAATCCGACTTTTTTTAAGTTGGATTGAGATTGTCGGAAATGTCAGAAGCATGTGGATTGGCAGTTATTCCTGCCGATCCATGTGTTTTCTGACAAGTCGGGAATTCCCAACTTGTCGGAAAAAAACAGCTCCTATTGAATAGGTTGGAACCCCTTCCGACCTAAATCAGTCGGAAACTGACGTCTTTCCAACAAGACGGCAGTTTCTGACTCTTATTGAATATACCCGTTAGCCTCAAAATGCCATATGGTGTTAGATGCTACCGCAACCGTTCTGAGAGGTGTAGTGCAGTGGCTTTTTCTCAAAATTTGGAGCCTTTCTTGCATCACAGGTGCATTGACGTACTACTCAAAGTGAACAAGAGATGATGGCTGCGACTTTAACCACACAGGAATTCGTTTTAAGAATGTGCAAAGACGCACATGAAGCACAATGGAACTTGAGAAAAAGCCGCTGCACTGCACTATGGAACTTTGCATATAGAATCAGACTCAAGACACACACATGTACAAATGTCGCACATCAAATTGATAAGTGCAGCCTCATTAAGCAGTTTTGTCACTTCCATTTGTCTCATAAGTACCTGCCTGTATTTCTCAGCATTGAAGAACAAAGAAACATTGAAGATCAGAGATGCATTGGTCAGCCAAGGAAACTTAGCTCTCCAAGATGTTTGGAACAACCTCCCTGCTGAGTTGCTTCAAAAACTGTGTGAAAGGCCTCTGAAGAGGACAAGTACAGAAGTTGCTCAATCAGCTTCTACCTGTCATTTGTTTAGTACATTTTATAAAATGATAACTAGAAGCTGATTAGATGCTATGGCCAACTTTTCCATCAGTGTTCTTTAGTAGGTTTGAACTCCTCTGTCCTTGGAAGACTTGTGGGAGGAGTTTAGCTGCATTTGTAAGAATGGACAAAGTGTCATCTAGTGGCAGTTTTTACCTATGGACTGCAGGACTGCAGCCATCCCCACCCCCAGGTAAAATCCGGGCAGTACGGATGGCGTAGTGGTTAGCATTACTGCCTCACAGCACTGAGGTCATGGGTTCAATTCCCACCATGTCCCTAACTGTGCAGAGTTTGTATATTCTCCCCGTACTTGCGTGGGTTTCCTCCGGGTACTCCGGTTTCCTCCCACAACCCAAAAATATACTGGTAGGTTAATTGGCTCCCTACAAAATTAACCTTAGTGTGAATGTGTGTGTATGTGATAGTGAATAAAGATTGTAAACTCCACTGGGGCAGGGACTAATGTGAATGGGCAAACATTCTCTGCAAAGCGCTGCAGAATATGTGTGCGCTATAAAAGTAACTGGTAATAATAATAATAATAAAATCTGCAACTCTGATCAGTGTCAGTGAAGCCAGATGCTGTCAGTCACAGACACACAAGGCAGTTCCACTGGGAGGTGTTTCCTCCCTCTAGGACTGCCAGTCTGGGTTGCAATAAGCAGAGAGCTGGCTTCCTGTAGGATGCTACTCCCTGCCATTTGCATAGCCTAATCTGGTTTATATGAGCTGCAGTTGGTGCAGTCCTTAGAAGCTGTGGGTTTGCGCAGTCACATCGTGGCATCTCGCAGGTGTCGGGACCTGGGGCTGTCAACTCTCCTCTCCAAACACAGGGGTAGCCGCGGCCCCATTCGTTTGGTAAGTAGGAGCCACTGCTGGTGTCATCTACAAAAATTCTAATGTAAGCTTCTATGGTGACTAGGCTTACCAAACTATCCCTTTAAACTAGGACACTAATGATTTAGACAGGTTTTGTGGCTGCTTAAAACCAGGTGAAATGCAGCTTTGAAGTCAGCCAGCCACAGAACCCTTTATAATACATGAATGTCCTGGTGTAAAGTGGATAGTATGGTGACCCTGAATGTGAACTTTGGTGCAAACTTTCTAACAAAAACATCTTATTGTTTTTAGATATATGGGTCTTCTGTTAAATACCTAATTGGTAATAATGTCACTCTTAGTACTGTACTGTATATAAGTTGTCACTGACAAGGTCCTCTTTCCACTTGTTCTCCTCTACTCTCCATGTCACCAGTGCTTTTTGTCTTTTGTCTCCATGGTTGTTCAGCAATTCTGACAATGTAGGCTCGCCCTTATCTTGTGTACAGGCTCATCACCTCTCATTATACCTGATGAAGTCCTGCTGACAACACCTCATTGTCAGAGACAAATGCACTGGGTTGATTCAGTGTTTGGCGTTTAATAGAAACTTGGAGTCTCCTGTACAGTATATCTGCTCGGATAGACTACATTTGATTTTAGCTATTGCATGATTGCAATTTTTATCTATTGATAAATTATTTCTGTTATACGGTATCCGGATGATAGATCTACACTGTTTAGGTAGAGAGTCAATAGGTCAACCCCATATGGTCAACATGCATTAGGTTGACAGGTACAAAAGATCAACAGATGAAAGGTCGACAGTGCTTAAGGTCGACAGATATAAAAGGTCGACAGGTTCAAAAGGTCGCCATGACAACGGTTGACCAACAAATGGTCGACACATGTTTTTTGTGTTTTCACATGATTTTCCAACATTTTCTTGATGTACTGCACTAACCACATGGACTATGATTGGGATTAGTAACCTTCCTGAAGTGCAGCGAGCAAAGCAGGCCTGCAAGGGTCTACATTTGTACTGATGGTGGTCACAGAACATGAAATATACAAGATTTAGCTCCCCCAAAAATTGTCGACCATTGTTATGTCTTCCTTTTGTACATGTTGACCTTTGTATCTGTTGACCTAATGCATGTCAACCATATGTGGTAGACCTACAGGCTGTCTACCTACAGTAGATACTGTAGATCAATTATACCACACCCCTGATATACTTGGTAATCTAGGATTTCCAGGTTTCTATTTATTTAAGAGCGATGAAAATATTTTCATCTGATGACTTTACTTTGCTGAGATAAGCACATTTACTTTTGTTTTTGGTATGGGGCCACCCATAATATCACATATTTTATTTGGTTGACATTAATGTTTGTGGGAGATCTTCTTCACTAGGAGGTGCTTAAATGTGTTAATGTGTTTGTATGATACAGTGTATATATATATATATATATATATATATATATACACTGCTCAAAAAAATAAAGGGAACACTAAAATAACACATCCTAGATCTGAATGACTGAAATTTTCCTATTAAATACTTTGTTCTTTACATAGTTGAATGTGCTGACAACAAAATTGCACAAAAATTATCAATGGAAATCAAATTTATTAACCCATGGAGGTCTGGATTTGGAGTCACCCTCAAAATTAAAGTGGAAAAACACACTACAGGCTGATCCAACTTTGATGTAATGTCCTTAAAACAAGTCAAAATGAGGCTCAGTAGTGTGTGTGGCCTCCACGTGCCTGTATGACCTCCCTACAACCCACACAAGTGGCTCAGGTAGTACAGCTCATCCAGGATGGCACATCAATGCGAGCTGTGGCAAGAAGGTTTGCTGTGTCTGTCAGCATAGTGTCCAGAGCATGGAGGCGCTACCAGGAGACAGGCCAGTACATCAGGAGACATGGAGGAGGCCGTAGGAGGGCAACAACCCAGCAGCAGGACAGCTACCTCCACCTTTGTGCAAGAAGGAACAGGCGGAACACTGCCAGAGCCCTGCAAAATGACCTCCAGCAAGCCACAAATGTGCATGTGTCTACTCAAACGATCAGAAAGAGACTCCATGAGGGTGGTATGAGGGCCCGATGTCCACAGGTGGGGGTTGTGCTTACAGCCCAACACCGTGCAGGACGTTTGGCATTTGCCAGAGAACACCAAGATTGGCAAATTCACCACTGGCGCCCTGTGCTCTTCACAGATGAAAGCAGGTTCTCACTGAGCACATGTGACAGACGTGACAGAGTCTGGAGACGCCAAGGAGAACGTTCTGCTGCCTGCAACATCCTCCAGCATGACCGGTTTGGCAGTGGGTCAGTAATGGTGTGGGGTGGCATTTCTTTGGGGGGCCGCACAGCCCTCCATGTGCTCGCCAGAGGTAGCCTGGCTGCAATTAGGTACCGAGATGATATCCTCAGACCCCTTGTGAGACCATATGCTGGTGCGGTTGGCCCTGGGTTCTTCCTAATGCAAGACAATGCTAGACCTCATGTGGCTGGAGTGTGTCAGCAGTTCCTGCAAGACGAAGGCATTGATGCTATGGACTGGCCCACCTGTTCCCCAGACCTGAATCCAATTGAGCACATCTGGGACATCATGTCTCACTCTATCCACCAACTCCACGTTGCACCACAGACTGTCCAGGAGTTGGCGGATGCTTTAGTCCAGGTCTGGGAGAAGATCCCTCAGGAGACCATCCGCCACCTCATCAGGAGCATGTACAGGTGTTGTAGGGAGGTCATACAGGCACGTGGAGGCCACACACACTACTGAGCCTAATTTTGACTTGTTTTAAGGACATTACATCAAAGTTGGATCAGCCTGTAGTGTGTTTTTCCACTTTAATTTTGAGGGTGACTCCAAATCCAGACCTCCATGGGTTAATAAATTTGATTTCCATTGATAATTTTTGTGTGATTTTGTTGTCAGCAAATTCAACTATGTAAAGAACAAAGTATTTAATAAGAATATTTCATTCATTCAGATCTAGGATGTGTTATTTTAGTGTTCCCTTTATTTTTTTGAGCAGTGTATATATATATATACAGTATATATATATATATATATATATATACATACACACGCATTTTAAATAAAGCTACTGTACGAGCATATATTTATTTTGCACTGACACGAAGCAGTTATAGATGAGCCCATAGAGAAGGTAGATAAGGCAGAATATAAAAAGTGGCACTTGCTAAATACTGTAGGTCATAGGTTCTCAAACTCTGTCCTCAAGCCCACACACAGTTGATGTTTTCCAGATCTCCTAACAGAATCGCAAGTGAAATAATTAGCTCCACCTGTGGAACTTTTAAAATGTGTCAGTTAGTAATGACTACACCTGTGCACCTGCTGGGTCACCTGAAAAATGTGAGCTGTTTGCAGTCCTGAGGACCGAGTATGAGAACCAAGGCTATAAGTATACATTTCTGCTTTTTCCTAATAAAGCAGCATTTGACATTTTCTTTTAACAAATAGACACAATGAAGAAAAAAAAAATAATAGGAAAAGTGAAGGACTAGTCTGGCCAAAATGGTTCCTTTGTGTCATCAAAGTAGACATTTTGGTGGTTTTCTATTGCTATCAAACAATTCTTTGTTCTTTAGGCTTTAATTCTCACTTTGTCGTACGACGTGGGCAGAACTGGACTCCTGACATTCCTCTTTAGAAGATTACAATATGCGATCCCATCAAAGGATACTTGGATTCATAGCAAGGCTGTTAAAAAGCAAACATTTGAAGCCTACAATAATAGATACCTTAACCTTATAGAAATTCTTTTAGAATAGACTCCAATCAAAATGTTATAGGTTGATGTATCCAGAAAAGATTTATTTCATTCATTGGCCTTTACATATAACATCCATTTCCACTAACTGCTTATTTTTGTAGTGGTGTGCAAAAATGAACGCAAATGCTGAGTTTATTTGCTACTTCTAAAATCAGAAAAGCCTACAGTATATTCAGGAAGCACAGTAAAGTGTGCTGTGAGTTTTAGGATGCAAATGATAACAGTTTATTTAATTGCAAACAACTACTCAAGGAACAATGATAATTAGAAATGGAACTTGCATCTTGCACTGGAGGTATTGGGGGTAATTCTGAGTTGATCGCAGCAGGAACTTTGGCCCTCATTCCGAGTTGTTCGCTCGTTCTTTTTCATCGCATCGCAGCGATTTTCCGCAAACTGCGCATGCGCAATGTTCGCACTGCGGCTGCGCCAAGTAAATTTGCTAAGAAGTTTGGTATTTTACTCACGGCATTACAAGGTTTTTTCTTCGTTCTGGTGATCGTTGTGTGATTGACAGGAAGTGGGTGTTTCTGGGCGGAAACTGGCCGTTTTATGGGGTGTGTGAAAAAACGCTGCCATTTCTGGGAAAAACGCGGGAGTGGCTGGAGAAACAGGGGAGTATCTGGGCGAACGCTGGGTGTGTTTGTGACGTCAAACCAGGAACGAAACTGACTGAACTGATCGCAGTGGCAGAGTAAGTGTCGAGCTACTCAGAAACTGCTTAGAAATTTCTATTCGCAATTTTGAGAATCTTTCGTTCGCAATTTTGCTAAGCTAAGATTCACTCCCAGTAGGCTGCGGCTTAGCGTGTGCAATGCTGCTATAAGCATCGGAATGAGGGCCTTTGTTAGCAGTTGGGGCCTTTGTTAGCAGTTGTGCAAAACCATGTGCACTGCAGGGGGGGCAGATATAACATGTGCAGAGAGAGTTAGATTTGGGTGTGGTGAGTTCAATCTGCAATCTAAATTGCAGTGTTAACATAAAGCAGCCAGTATTTACCCCGCACAGAAACAAAATAACCCACCCAAATCTAACTCTCTCTGCACATGTTATATCTGCCCCCCCTGCAGTGCACATGGTTTTGCACAACTGCTAAAAAATTTCCTGCTGCGATCAACTTGGAATTACCTCCATTGTCTATAACTCTGAAGGTGAGAAGAAAGCAGAGAGATGCACCACATCGCGTGAGCATCAGAGGTAAGGCGGAAATACAGCTGGGGTACCACTAGAGTGCAGGAGCTCTACCTATAAAACAAAAATAAGCAATTGAATGAATTCCATGCAATCAATTCTTCTTTCTCAAATATTGTACTAGCAAACAATTATCTCTCGGAACACCACTAAAGTTTATAGTTAGCCAGAACTGGAAATCATGTATTTACAAAGATACACTGTTGTACTAAATTTTCTACCTCTTTTGAATATTAGTTGAATTGCACATTGGTGAAATAGGTGTGGTGGATATTTGGGAACACCAAGGTGGTCTCAGCTCAATGTGCGTGCAGTCTATAGCACCCAGGACATTTGGCTTGCCGGCGATCCTATAAAGTTATCTATACATCATGCCACTGTGACTCTTGGCTATGGAAGCAGATTTTGGTGCTGGAGAAAGTCTTGAGTGCGGCAAGGACTTGGCCCAGGAAGCGTGAGAAGGTGGCTTGAAAGATGCCTACCACCCTTCCCATCACTGGGGTAAATTGACTAAGGAGGGAGTTTTTTAGAACCAGTGATGTTGCTCATAGCATCCAATCAGATTTTACTTAACATTTATCTAGCTGCTTCTAGAAGATAATAGATAGCAACTGATTGGTTGCTATGGGCAACATCACCAGGTCTAAAAAAACCTCCCACCTTAGTAAATTTACCCCACTGACTCAAAGTTCCCAGTAGCAAAGAAGTCCAGAACAGCCAGCAGTTTGTGTTTGCCTGAAAAGGCTCATGACCATGTTGTGTCTGTCTCAAGCTGAGATGAGGTCGTACATTAAGTTGGTGCGATTGAGGTAGAACATCTGCATGACCTCATCATTAGAGAGTGTATTTAGGTTCAACCACCCACAGAAGAACCTAGGCCTACGTATGTTCTTGCTCCTGGGCCTTATCAGTAACTGCCTGTATCCAGGCTACTCCAAAACCACCATGTTTGAGAGCAAAAAGAGAGTGCTGCAGATGACTGAGTGGGCTTTTATTAGCATCCTAATTGGTTACAGTAAGTCTTAATTATAATGGTTTTCACATGTTGCTTTTTGGAAGTGGTGCATTGAGGTGCGTTTTTTGTAGAGATGTGCACCGGACACTTTTCGGGTTTTGGTTTTGGATCTGTATTTTTTTTTTATAAAAACAGCTAAAATCACAGAATTTTTATTTTTATTGTTCCTACAGTATTATTAATCTCAATAACATTCATTTCCACTCATTTCCAGTCAATTTTGACCACCTCACTGCTCACAATATTGGCCCTCATTCCGAGTTGTTCGCTCGGTATTTTTCATCGCATCGCAGTGAGAATTCTCTTAGTGCGCATGCGTAATGTTCGCACTGCGCATGCGCCAAGTAACTTTACTATGAAGAAAGTAATTTTACTCACGGCTTTTTCATCGCTCCGGCGATCGCATTGTGATTGACAGGAAATGGGTGTTACTGGGCGGATGTATGGCGTTTTATGGGCGTGTGGCTGAAAACGCTACCGTTTCCGGAAAAAACGCAGGCGTGTCTGGAGAAACGGTGGGAGTGCTTGGCCGAACGCTGGGTGTGTTTCTGACGTCAGCCGGGACCGAAAAGCACTGAACTGATCGCACAGGCAGAGTAAGTCTGGAGTTACTCAGAAACTGCTAACTCGTTTTTGATCGCAAAAATGCGCATACATCGGTCGCACATTTAAGAAGTTTAGATTCACTCCCAGTAGGCGGCGGCTTAGCGTGTGTAACTCTGCTGAAATCGCCTTGCGAGCGAACAACTCGGAATGAGGGCCATTGTTCACCAACATAGGCCAAAGCCTGGCTGGCTAAACTAAGCAACAGAGCAGCGACACAAACACATGGCAGTAATTCACAAATTAGTACTGTATTAGCAATAACCAATCAAACCAACTCACAAGTACAGGTTGAGTATCCCATATCCAAATATTCCGAAATACGGAATATTCCGAAATACGGACTTTTTTGAGTGAGAGTGAGATAGTGAAAACTTTGTTTTTGATGGCTCAATGTACACAAACTATGTTTAATACACAAAGTTATTAAAAATATTGTATTAAATGACCTTCAGGCTGTGTGTATAAGGTGTATATGAAACATAAATGAATTGTGTGAATGTACACACACTTTGTTTGATGCACAAAATTATAAAAAATATTGGCTAAAATGACCTTCAGTCTGTGTGTATAAAGTGTATATGAAACATAAATGAATTGTGTGAATGTAGACACACTTTGTTTAATGTACAAAGTTATAAAAATATTGGCTAAAATGACCTTCAGGCTGTGTGTATAAGGTGTATATGAAACATAAATGCATTCTGTGCTTAGACTTAGGTCCCATCACCATGATATCTCATTATGGTATGCAATTATTCCAAACTACGGAAAAATCCCATATCCAAAATACCTCCGGTCCCAAGCATTTTGGATAAGGGATACTCAACCTGTACTATCAATAGAAAACAATCCAACACAGAGATTTCCTGAGAATCGTGTGTACAATATCACTGCCCTAAAGTAGTTATCAAACAGCAAAGAAAAAAACCCTGAAACCATGTGTAACTAAACAACAGCAGACATTGATGGCCCCTACACAAGTGCACATGCCCCCAGCACATGCCTATTCTCAGTGCCCAGTCTGTACCTCCCTCCTGGGGGCCCTGGGTCACTGATAACTGGCACCCCGTGCCCATGTAAAGCCCATATCAATCAGCCTTTTTGTCGAGCAGCTCCCCAAAATCTCCCCAATAACAAAAAACAGCATTTCAGACCAGCGTAGTACAGTGCAGAATACTTTGGAACACACAGTTAAATATTGACCAGGTTACAGTGCTAGTTGGATACAGTGTGGGTCAGACACAGTGCAGGTTACTGTGAAGGTTGGATACAAAGCAGGTTGGATAAAATGCAGGTTACAGTGTGGGTCAGATACAGTGTGGGTTGGATAAAGTGTGGGTCGGATTAGAGATGAGCGGGTTCGGTTTCTTTGAATCCGAACCCGCACGAACTTCACTTTTTTTTTCACGGGTCCGAGCGACTCGGATCTTCCCGCCTTGCTCGGTTAACCCGAGCGCGCCCGAACGTCATCATGACGCTGTCGGATTCTCGCGAGGCTCGGATTCTATCGCGAGACTCGGATTCTATATAAGGAGCCGCGCGTCGCCGCCATTTTCACACGTGCATTGAGATTGATAGGGAGAGGACGTGGCTGGCGTCCTCTCCATTTAGATTAGATTTAGAAGAGAGAGAGAGAGAGAGATTGCTGTGATACTGTAGATTAGAAGAGAGTGCAGACAGAGTTTAGTGACTGACGACCACAGTGACCAGTGACCACCAGAGACAGTGCAGTTGTTTGTTTTATTTAATATATCCGTTCTCTGCCTGAAAAAAACGATACACAGTCACACAGTGACTCAGTCTGTGTGCACTGCTCAGCCCAGTGTGCTGCACATCAATGTATTGTATATAAAGCTTATAATTGTGGGGGAGACTGGGGAGCACTGCAGGTTGTTATAGCAGGAGCCAGGAGTACATGATAAATAATATTATATTAAAATTAAACAGTGCACACTTTTGCTGCAGGAGTGCCACTGCCAGTGTGACTAGTGGTGACCAGTGCCTGACCACCAGTATATTAGTAGTATTGTATACTATCTCTTTATCAACCAGTCTATATTAGCAGCAGACACAGTACAGTGCGGTAGTTCACGGCTGTGGCTACCTCTGTGTCGGCACTCGGCAGGCAGTCCGTCCATCCATAATTGTATTATAATATATACCACCTAACCGTGGTTTTTTTTTCATTCTTTATACCGTCGTCATACTAGTTGTTACGAGTATACTACTATCTCTTTATCAACCAGTGTACAGTGCGGTAGTTCACGGCTGTGGCTACCTCTGTGTCGGCACTCGGCAGGCAGTCCGTCCAACCATAATTGTATTATAATATATACCACCTAACCGTGGTTTTTTTTTCATTCTTTATACCGTCGTCATACTAGTTGTTACGAGTATACTACTATCTCTTTATCAACCAGTGTACAGTGCGGTAGTTCACGGCTGTGGCTACCTCTGTGTCGGCACTCGGCAGGCAGTCCGTCCATCCATAATTGTATTATAATATATACCACCTAACCGTGGTTTTTTTTTCATTCTTTATACCGTCGTCATACTAGTTGTTACGAGTATACTACTATCTCTTTATCAACCAGTGTACAGTGCGGTAGTTCACGGCTGTGGCTACCTCTGTGTCGGCACTCGGCAGGCAGTCCGTCCAACCATAATTGTATTATAATATATACCACCTAACCGTGGTTTTTTTTTCATTCTTTATACCGTCGTCATACTAGTTGTTACGAGTATACTACTATCTCTTTATCAACCAGTGTACAGTGCGGTAGTTCACGGCTGTGGCTACCTCTGTGTCGGCACTCGGCAGGCAGTCCGTCCAACCATAATTGTATTATATACCACCTAACCGTGGTTTTTTTTTCATTCTTTATACCGTCGTCATACTAGTTGTTACGAGTATACTACTATCTCTTTATCAACCAGTGTACAGTGCGGTAGTTCACGGCTGTGGCTACCTCTGTGTCGGCACTCGGCAGGCAGTCCGTCCAACCATAATTGTATTATAATATATACCACCTAACCGTGGTTTTTTTTTCATTCTTTATACCGTCGTCATACTAGTTGTTACGAGTATACTACTATCTCTTTATCAACCAGTGTACAGTGCGGTAGTTCACGGCTGTGGCTACCTCTGTGTCGGCACTCGGCAGGCAGTCCGTCCATCCATAATTGTATTATAATATATACCACCTAACCGTGGTTTTTTTTTCATTCTTTATACCGTCGTCATACTAGTTGTTACGAGTATACTACTATCTCTTTATCAACCAGTGTACAGTGCGGTAGTTCACGGCTGTGGCTACCTCTGTGTCGGCACTCGGCAGGCAGTCCGTCCAACCATAATTGTATTATAATATATACCACCTAACCGTGGTTTTTTTTTCATTCTTTATACCGTCGTCATACTAGTTGTTACGAGTATACTACTATCTCTTTATCAACCAGTGTACAGTGCGGTAGTTCACGGCTGTGGCTACCTCTGTGTCGGCACTCGGCAGGCAGTCCGTCCAACCATAATTGTATTATAATATATACCACCTAACCGTGGTTTTTTTTTCATTCTTTATACCGTCGTCATACTAGTTGTTACGAGTATACTACTATCTCTTTATCAACCAGTGTACAGTGCGGTAGTTCACGGCTGTGGCTACCTCTGTGTCGGCACTCGGCAGGCAGTCCATCCATCCATAATTGTATTATATACCACCTAACCGTGGTTTTTTTATACCACCTAACCGTGGCAGTCCGTCCATAATTGTATACTAGTATCCAATCCATCCATCTCCATTGTTTACCTGAGGTGCCTTTTAGTTCTGCCTATAAAATATGGAGAACAAAAAAGTTGAGGTTCCAAAATTAGGGAAAGATCAAGATCCACTTCCACCTCGTGCTGAAGCTGCTGCCACTAGTCATGGCCGAGACGATGAAATGCCAGCAACGTCGTCTGCCAAGGCCGATGCCCAATGTCATAGTACAGAGCATGTCAAATCCAAAACACCAAATATCAGAAAAAAAAGGACTCCAAAACCTAAAATAAAATTGTCGGAGGAGAAGCGTAAACTTGCCAATATGCCATTTACCACACGGAGTGGCAAGGAACGGCTGAGGCCCTGGCCTATGTTCATGGCTAGTGGTTCAGCTTCACATGAGGATGGAAGCACTCAGCCTCTCGCTAGAAAACTGAAAAGACTCAAGCTGGCAAAAGCACCGCAAAGAACTGTGCGTTCTTTGAAATCCCAAATCCACAAGGAGAGTCCAATTGTGTCGGTTGCGATGCCTGACCTTCCCAACACTGGACGTGAAGAGCATGCGCCTTCCACCATTTGCACGCCCCCTGCAAGTGCTGGAAGGAGCACCCGCAGTCCAGTTCCTGATAGTCAGATTGAAGATGTCAGTGTTGAAGTACACCAGGATGAGGAGGATATGGGTGTTGCTGGCGCTGGGGAGGAAATTGACCAGGAGGATTCTGATGGTGAGGTGGTTTGTTTAAGTCAGGCACCCGGGGAGACACCTGTTGTCCGTGGGAGGAATATGGCCGTTGACATGCCAGGTGAAAATACCAAAAAAATCAGCTCTTCGGTGTGGAGGTATTTCACCAGAAATGCGGACAACAGGTGTCAAGCCGTGTGTTCCCTTTGTCAAGCTGTAATAAGTAGGGGTAAGGACGTTAACCACCTCGGAACATCCTCCCTTATACGTCACCTGCAGCGCATTCATAATAAGTCAGTGACAAGTTCAAAAACTTTGGGTGACAGCGGAAGCAGTCCACTGACCAGTAAATCCCTTCCTCTTGTAACCAAGCTCACGCAAACCACCCCACCAACTCCCTCAGTGTCAATTTCCTCCTTCCCCAGGAATGCCAATAGTCCTGCAGGCCATGTCACTGGCAAGTCTGACGAGTCCTCTCCTGCCTGGGATTCCTCCGATGCATCCTTGCGTGTAACGCCTACTGCTGCTGGCGCTGCTGTTGTTGCCGCTGGGAGTCGATGGTCATCCCAGAGGGGAAGTCGTAAGCCCACTTGTACTACTTCCAGTAAGCAATTGACTGTTCAACAGTCCTTTGCGAGGAAGATGAAATATCACAGCAGTCATCCTACTGCAAAGCGGATAACTGAGTCCTTGACAACTATGTTGGTGTTAGACGTGCGTCCGGTATCCGCCGTTAGTTCACAGGGAACTAGACAATTTATTGAGGCAGTGTGCCCCCGTTACCAAATACCATCTAGGTTCCACTTCTCTAGGCAGGAGATACCGAGAATGTACACGGACGTCAGAAAAAGACTCACCAGTGTCCTAAAAAATGCAGTTGTACCCAATGTCCACTTAACCACGGACATGTGGACAAGTGGAGCAGGGCAGGGTCAGGACTATATGACTGTGACAGCCCACTGGGTAGATGTATGGACTCCCGCCGCAAGAACAGCAGCGGCGGCACCAGTAGCAGCATCTCGCAAACGCCAACTCTTTCCTAGGCAGGCTACGCTTTGTATCACCGCTTTCCAGAATACGCACACAGCTGAAAACCTCTTACGGCAACTGAGGAAGATCATCGCGGAATGGCTTACCCCAATTGGACTCTCCTGTGGATTTGTGGCATCGGACAACGCCAGCAATATTGTGTGTGCATTAAATATGGGCAAATTCCAGCACGTCCCATGTTTTGCACATACCTTGAATTTGGTGGTGCAGAATTTTTTAAAAAACGACAGGGGCGTGCAAGAGATGCTGTCGGTGGCCAGAAAAATTGCGGGACACTTTCGGCGTACAGGCACCACGTACAGAAGACTGGAGCACCACCAAAAACTACTGAACCTGCCCTGCCATCATCTGAAGCAAGAAGTGGTAACGAGGTGGAATTCAACCCTCTATATGCTTCAGAGGTTGGAGGAGCAGCAAAAGGCCATTCAAGCCTATACAATTGAGCACGATATAGGAGATGGAATGCACCTGTCTCAAGTGCAGTGGAGAATGATTTCAACGTTGTGCAAGGTTCTGATGCCCTTTGAACTTGCCACACGTGAAGTCAGTTCAGACACTGCCAGCCTGAGTCAGGTCATTCCCCTCATCAGGCTTTTGCAGAAGAAGCTGGAGGCATTGAAGAAGGAGCTAACACGGAGCGATTCCGCTAGGCATGTGGGACTTGTGGATGCAGCCCTTAATTCGCTTAACAAGGATTCACGGGTGGTCAATCTGTTGAAATCAGAGCACTACATTTTGGCCACCGTGCTCGATCCTAGATTTAAAGCCTACCTTGGATCTCTCTTTCCGGCAGACACAGGTCTGCTGGGGTTGAAAGACCTGCTGGTGACAAAATTGTCAAGTCAAGCGGAACGCGACCTGTCAACATCTCCTCCTTCACATTCTCCCGCAACTGGGGGTGCGAGGAAAAGGCTCAGAATTCCGAGCCCACCCGCTGGCGGTGATGCAGGGCAGTCTGGAGCGACTGCTGATGCTGACATCTGGTCCGGACTGAAGGACCTGACAACGATTACGGACATGTCGTCTACTGTCACTGCATATGATTCTCTCAACATTGATAGAATGGTGGAGGATTATATGAGTGACCGCATCCAAGTAGGCACGTCACACAGTCCGTACTTATACTGGCAGGAAAAAGAGGCAATTTGGAGGCCCTTGCACAAACTGGCTTTATTCTACCTAAGTTGCCCTCCCACAAGTGTGTACTCCGAAAGAGTGTTTAGTGCCGCCGCTCACCTTGTCAGCAATCGGCGTACGAGGTTACATCCAGAAAATGTGGAGAAGATGATGTTCATTAAAATGAATTATAATCAATTCCTCCGCGGAGACATTGACCAGCAGCAATTGCCTCCACAAAGTACACAGGGAGCTGAGATGGTGGATTCCAGTGGGGACGAATTGATAATCTGTGAGGAGGGGGATGTACACGGTGATATATCGGAGGGTGAAGATGAGGTGGACATCTTGCCTCTGTAGAGCCAGTTTGTGCAAGGAGAGATTAATTGCTTCTTTTTTGGGGGGGGTCCAAACCAACCCGTCATATCAGTCACAGTCGTGTGGCAGACCCTGTCACTGAAATGATGGGTTGGTTAAAGTGTGCATGTCCTGTTTTGTTTATACAACATAAGGGTGGGTGGGAGGGCCCAAGGATAATTCCATCTTGCACCTCTTTTTTCTTTTCTTTTTCTTTGCATCATGTGCTGATTGGGGAGGGTTTTTTGGAAGGGACATCCTGCGTGACACTGCAGTGCCACTCCTAGATGGGCCCGGTGTTTGTGTCGGCCACTAGGGTCGCTAATCTTACTCACACAGCTACCTCATTGCGCCTCTTTTTTTCTTTGCGTCATGTGCTGTTTGGGGAGGGTTTTTTGGAAGGGACATCCTGCGTGACACTGCAGTGCCACTCCTAGATGTGCCCGGTGTTTGTGTCGGCCACTAGGGTCGCTAATCTTACTCACACAGCTACCTCATTGCGCCTCTTTTTTTCTTTGCGTCATGTGCTGTTTGGGGAGGGTTTTTTGGAAGGGACATCCTGCGTGACACTGCAGTGCCACTCCTAGATGTGCTCGGTGTTTGTGTCGGCCACTAGGGTCGCTAATCTTACTCACACAGTCAGCTACCTCATTGCGCCTCTTTTTTTCTTTGCGTCATGTGCTGTTTGGGGAGGGTTTTTTGGAAGGGCCATCCTGCGTGACACTGCAGTGCCACTCCTAGATGGGCCCGGTGTTTGTGTCGGCCACTAGGGTCGCTAATCTTACTCACACAGCTACCTCATTGCGCCTCTTTTTTTCTTTGCGTCATGTGCTGTTTGGGGAGGGTTTTTTGGAAGGGACATCCTGCGTGACACTGCAGTGCCACTCCTAGATGGGCCTGGTGTTTGTGTCGGCCACTAGGGTCGCTTATCTTACTCACACAGCGACCTCGGTGCAAATTTTAGGACTAAAAATAATATTGTGAGGTGTGAGGTATTCAGAATAGACTGAAAATGAGTGTAAATTATGGTTTTTGAGGTTAATAATACTTTGGGATCAAAATGACCCCCAAATTCTATGATTTAAGCTGTTTTTTAGTGTTTTTGGAAAAAAACACCCGAATCCAAAACACACCCGAATCCGACAAAAATAATTCGGTGAGGTTTTGCCAAAACGCGTTCGAACCCAAAACACGGCCGCGGAACCGAACCCAAAACCAAAACACAAAACCCGAAAAATTTCAGGCGCTCATCTCTAGGTCGGATACAGAGCAGGTTACAGCGTGGGTTGGATACAGTGCAGGTTGGAGTGTGGGTTGGATACAGTGCGCGTTGGCTACAGTGCAAGGTCGGATACAGTGCGAGATACAGTGCAGGTCAGAGTGCGGGTTGGATATAGTGTGTGTTGCCTACAGTGCAGGGTTGGATACAGTGCGAGATACAGTGCAGGTTGGATACAGTGCGTGTCACATACAGTGAGGGTTGGCTACAGTGCAAAGTCAGATACAGTGTGTGTAGGATACAGTGCGAGATACAGTGCAGGTCAGATACAGTACGGTTTGCATACACTGTGAGTTGTATATATTGTGGGTCAGATACAGCGTTGGCTGGATAAAGTGCAGGTTACAGTGCGGGTCAAATACAGTGTGTGTTGGATACAGCGCAGGTCGAATACAGTGTGGGTTGGATACAGTGAGGGTTGGATACAGCACAAGTTACAGTGCAGGTCGGATACAGTGCAGGTTAGATACACCAATAGTGCACTTACTGTGAGAGAGTGTCCTCAGAGCGGGATTGTCAGCAGTGTCTTCAGTGTGGTGGTGCCAGCAGTGTCAGCAGTGCAGGAGTGCCAGCGATGTCCTTAGAATGGTAGTGTCAGCAGTGCAGGAGTTCCAGCTATGTCCTTAGAGTGGTAGTGTCAGCAGTGCAGAGGTGTCAGTGGTGTCCTCAGTGCGATAGTGTCGGCAGTGCAGGAGTGCCAGCGGTGGCCTCAGTGAAGGGTTCCAGCGGTGTCCTCAGTGTGGTGGTGCTGGCAGTGTCGGCAGTGTGGGAGTGCTGAAAGTGTCCTCAGTGCAGGGGTGCCGGCAGTGTCAGCAGTGCGGTAGTGCAGGCAGTGTCCCCAGTGCAGGGGTGCCATCAGTGTGGGAGTGTCAGCAGTGCGAGGTGGCGGTGTCGGCAGTGCGGATGGCAGTGTGGGTGGCAGCGCTATTAGCGCTGTGTGGGCATCCATCTTGCCCATAGTAGCCAAAGGGGAGACACTGATTGGCTGAGAGTCATGACAGACAGCTCTCTCAGCCAATCAGTGGTCTTCCATAGGTTACTATGAAGACCGGCACCCAAGGCAAAACCTCAGGATCCGCAACGGGATCCTGAGGTTCTGCCTCGAATGGGGATCTGAGTCAGGCAGGGATATCCGAGCCTGACTTGGATCCAGGCTTGGATCCCCAAGTTCAGGCGGGTTCGGTTCTCAGGGAACCGAACCCGCTCATCCCTAGTTTTTTGTGGGGCTATGTATGGGACATAGGGCAAAAAATAGCTTTCAAATGTCAACATGCTCAAACACACAGCGCATTGATTTTCTGCACTAAGGTGTGATTTTTATGCGATTTTGGTGTAAATTAGTGTGCATTTGCAAAGATGAATATTAGTAAATGTGTGATTTCCACTGATACCAATGTTAATTGATGATGTTTGTACCAATGGGGATTGTTGCGATTTGGAGTGCGAAATCACATTTCACATGCAAACTAATCCTTAATAAATTTGCGCTTAGCAAAATCATTGCTTTTTCTGAAAAAAAAGGCAAACTGACCAAAGTAGACATTTAGTAAAATTCCCCCCAAGTGTTTTAGAGCAAGTACAATGTTTTATTTGTTTGCAAATATGTCTCATTTTAAATAAGATGGTTGTGGTATAATGGTATGTGTTCCCTTATTGTCTGAAAAATTACAGAGTTCGAACACTGTGGGAAATTTGTAATTAATAACCGCAGCCTGAAGAAACAAACCAAGGCAAAAGGGTTTGCTGTCTTAGGCTAAACTGAGTAGTGATAGTTGCAGAACAGTGGCTTTTGAAAATTATTTTGGCCCTGATTCAGGCCCTATTGGATCTGCGACAAATGCTTCAAAGTACCAATGTTCGGATCTGCAGTGCCGTAACTAAACATTTTAGTGCTGTGTGCAAGAAACAGCATCCCCCCCCCCCCCCCCTCAGTGGCGTAAGTTCGTCACAGTTGCCCGAAGGCAAGTTCATACCAGTTGCCCCCCCCCCCCACACACACACACACAGACACATATTTAGATAAATATATGTATGTATCTGTGCGTGTGTGTGTGTGTGTGTGTGTGTGTGTGTGTGTGTGTGTGTGTGTGTGTGTGTGTGTGTGGAGTGTTCTGGATTTTGTTTATATGCTGTGTATATACATTTCATTGTCTTTTATTTTAAATCACACATTTCTTAGCAGTCATACCCAGGATTAGAACCCACTGACAGCAGACACTTTACTGATGGAGCTATTTGCTCCAGTACAGGAAGCATGAGAATTGAAACTATATGAAGTTATGTGTAATTGTCAGAGAAGTAACTTCATATAGTGAAAAGATAGCGGCAGCCATCAATTAACTTACTTCAATGGTGTCACAGAATGGGGGGAGAAGAGCCCCCCTTCAGAGCAGGAGCCCGGCGGCAGATGACTCCGTTGCCTCCCAGAGTTCTGCCTCTGCCCCCCTCCATTTTTAATATAGGGCCAGTGTGTGCAGTAGGTGCGCGCAAAAATATAGGGGCATGCAGAGTCGGACTGGCCCACAGGGGTACCAGGGAAACCACCGGTGGGCCCCACTGCCTAAGTGCCCACTCCTTCCTCTAGGGATCAGGTTCCAGACTGTGCACTTGTATTATACATGGTAGATATGTTGCATTACACTGCATTAGACTATTGCATATTTCAAGCCTCCGTGGAGGCTGGCCAGACCCCTTTTGTAGGCTGGCCACACCCTTATCTATGGGCCCCTATCACTGCATTTCCCCCGGTGGGCCCTTCATGCCCCAGTCCGACACTGGGGGCATGGCTTCACGGGGAAGGGGTATGGCCACAAAATAATACCAATTCATATTACGCTACTACTCTCTACAGTACTCTCCATTACTCAAATTACGCCGCACAGTAGCGCCACTTACACACATTGCATCAGGTAGAACTCCTGTCACACATTACGCCAGGTAGAGACCCTGTCACACAGTTACGGCAGGTAGAGTCCCCTTTTACACATTTCGGCAGGCAGAGCTCCCTTTTACACATTACGGCAGGTAGAGTCCCCTTTTACACATTACGGCAGGTAGAGTCCCCTTTTACACATTATGGCAGGTAGAGTCCCCTTTTACACATTACGGCAGGTAGAGTCCCCTTTTACACATTACGGCATGGTCCATATTTAGCATATTTAAATGCAGCTAAATTAAACACTTAACACATTGAACTTTATCCACACATGTGTAACCTCGAAAAAAGTAGTGAGGTGAGCCACATCATTAAATCAAAAGATGAGTGTGTGGTTTTCTTTTAAATAATAACATCCTCAGGAACAATGCGTTTGCATGTGCTAATAATTAGACAAAAGGGACTCTTCATTTAAGTGGTGGTTATCCGGACTGTTCTCTCATAATAGTTTAATCACATCTTTCAAATGCGGGGATATGGGAGAGAGGAGGTAGCGAGAGAGTGCATGTAGCATAATCGCTAGGTTGTCTCACTACTTCCACGTCCAGGCCACTGTGTTCAGGAACCGGGTGCCAGTATCGCACTTGACAGGTCAGAAGGCGGCAACGCGTCCCCGCTGCTAGCAACCAGGTGCCAATGATGTGGTTCACAGTTCAGGAGGCGCCAATGTTCCCCCACCACTGTGTTCAGGAGCCGGGTGCCAGTATCGGGCTTGACGGTTGAGGAGGCGGCAAGGCACAGCATATCGCAGTAAGCGCGTTTTTCTTCCGGTACATCGCAGGTAGATGCAGATGGTGCGCCCACAATGCAAATGCGCTGTGTGCTAAGCACCATCTACCTACACCTAGTAATGGTCCTGTGTACAACAGCCCATCTCCTCCTCCTCTGTCCCTACCTCTCTCCCCCCCCCCCTTAGACTGTCAGCTCCTCAGATGAAAGTAATTTATGGCTCTATGCTCCTCTCACAGCGATGAGGAGCCGCCTAGTTGGAAAGGACCTCTGACATCAGGCGGAGGAGCCACGACACCAGGGAGAGGAGCTAGGCCAGCGGGGTAGTTCTTCTAATATCCACACCACCAACTACTTCCTTTAGTAACCCGGTGATGAGTGAAGCATGCCACGGAGCCCGAAGCGTGGCAAGCGAAGTAAGCCCGCTAGGGTACATTTTGGGTACCCTGTTTGGGCATGGCTTCTCCCCATGGTGACTTGGTTCCTCCCCCTAGTGACATCAGAGGTCCCTTCTCAAACTTGTATTTAGCCATATTTCTCTAACGTCCTAAGTGGATGCTGGGGACTCTGAAAGGACCATGGGGAATAGCGGCTCCGCAGGAGACTGGGCACAAAAGTAAAAGCTTTAGGACTACCTGGTGTGCACTGGCTCCTCCCCCTATGACCCTCCTCCAAGCCTCAGTTAGATTTTTGTGCCCGAACGAGAAGGGTGCACACTAGGTGGCTCTCCTGAGCTGCTTAGTGAAAAGTTTAAGTATAGGGAGGGACTAAGGGGAGAAGAAGCGAACTCACCTGCGTGCAGAGTGGATTGGGCTTCTTAGGCTACTGGACATTAGCTCCAGAGGGACGATCACAGGCCCAGCCATGGATGGGTCCCAGAGCCGCGCCGCCGGCCCCCTTACAGAGCCAGAAGACTGAAGAGGTCCGGAAAATCGGCGGCAGAAGACGTCCTGTCTTCAATAAGGTAGCGCACAGCACCGCAGCTGTGCGCCATTGCTCTCAGCACACTTCACACTCCGGTCACTGAGGGTGCAGGGCGCTGGGGGGGGGGCGCCCTGAGACGCAATAAAAACACCTTAGATGGCAAAAAATACATCACATATAGCTCCTGGGCTATATGGATGCATTTAACCCCTGCCAATTTTTCCTTAAAAAAGCGGGAGAAAGGCCGCCGAGAAGGGGGCGGAGCCTATCTCCTCAGCACACTGACGCCATTTTCCCTCACAGCTCCGTTGTAGGGAAGCTTCCTGACTCTCCCCTGCAGTCCTGCACTACAGAAACAGGGTAAAACAAGAGAGGGGGGCACTAATTTGGCAGATAAATCTATACAGCAGCTATATAAGGGAAAAACACTTATATAAGGTTATCCCTTTATATATATATAGCGCTCTGGTGTGTGCTGGCAAACTCTCCCTCTGTCTCCCCAAAGGGCTAGTGGGGTCCTGTCCTCTATCAGAGCATTCCCTGTGTGTGTGCTGTGTGTCGGTACATTGTGTCGACATGTATGAGGAGGAAAATGGTATGGAGGCGGAGCAATTGCCTGTAATAGTGATGTCACCCCCTAGGGAGTCGACACCTGACTGGATGGTCTTATGGAAGGAATTACGTGATAGTGTCAGCACTTTACAAAAGACTGTTGACGACATGAGACAGCCGGCAAATCAGTTATTACCTGTACAGGCGTCTCAAACACCGTCAGGGGCTCTAAAGCGCCCGTTACCTCAGATGGTCGACACAGACCCAGACACGGACACTGACTCCAGTGTCGACGGTGAGGAAACAAATGTATTTTCCAGTAGGGCCACACGTTACATGATCACGGCAATGAAGGAGGTTTTGAACATTTCTGATACTACAAGTACCACAAAAAAGGGTATTATGTGGGGTGTGAAAAAACTACCTGTAGTTTTTCCTGAATCAGATGAATTAAATGAGGTGTGTGATGAAGCGTGGGTTTCCCCCGATAAAAAACTGCTAATTTCTAAAAAATTATTGGCATTATACCCTTTCCCGCCAGAGGTTAGGGCGCGTTGGGAAACACCCCCTAGGGTAGATAAGGCGCTCACACGCTTATCAAAACAAGTGGCGTTACCGTCTCCTGATACGGCCGCCCTCAAGGAACCAGCTAATAGGAAGCTGGAAAATATCCTAAAAAGTATATACACACATACTGGTATTATACTGCGACCAGCAATCGCCTCAGCCTGGATGTGCAGTGCTGGGGTGGCTTGGTCGGATTCCCTGACTGAAAATATTGATACCCTGGACAGGGACTATATATTATTGACTATAGAGCATTTAAAGGATGCATTTCTATATATGCGAGATGCACAGAGGGATATTTGCACTCTGGCATCAAGAGTAAGTGCGCTGTCCATTTCTGCCAGAAGAAGGTTATGGACGCGACAGTGGTCAGGTGATGCGGATTCCAAACGGCATATGGAAGTATTGCCGTATAAAGGGGAGGAGTTATTTGGGGTCGGTCTATCGGACCTGGTGGCCACGGCAACGGCTGGGAAATCCACCTTTTTACCCCAGGTCACCTCTCAGCAGAAAAAGACACCGTCTTTTCAGGCTCAGTCCTTTCGTCCCCATAAGGGCAAGCGGGCAAAAGGCCACTCATATCTGCCCCGGGGCAGAGGAAGGGGAAAAAGACTGCAGCAGGCAGCCTCTTCCCAGGAACAGAAGCCCTCCCCCGCTTCTGCCAAGTCCTCAGCATGACGCTGGGGCCTTACAAGCGGACTCAGGCACGGTGGGGGCCCGTCTCAAGAATTTCAGCGCGCAGTGGGCTCACTCGCAAGTGGACCCCTGGATCCTGCAGGTAGTATCTCAGGGGTACAAATTGGAATTCGAGACGTCTCCCCCTCGCCGGTTCCTGAAGTCTGCTTTACCAACGTCTCCCTCCGACAGGGAGGCGGTATTGGAAGCCATTCCCAAGCTGTATTCCCAGCAGGTGATACTCAAGGTACCCCTCCTACAACAGGGAAAGGGGTATTATTCCACGCTGTTTGTGGTACCGAAGCCGGACGGCTCGGTGAGACCTATTTTAAATCTGAAATCCTTGAACACTTACATACAAAGGTTCAAATTCAAGATGGAGTCACTCAGAGCAGTGATAGCGAACCTGGAAGAAGGGGACTATATGGTGTCTCTGGACATCAAGGATGCTTACCTCCATGTCCCAATTTGCCCTTCTCACCAAGGGTACCTCAGGTTTGTGGTACAGAACTGTCACTATTAGTTTCAGACGCTGCCGTTTGGATTGTCCACGGCACCCCGGGTCTTTACCAAGGTATTGGCCGAAATGATGATTCTTCTTCGAAGAAAAGGCGTCTTAATTATCCCTTACTTGGACGATCTCCTGATAAGGGCAAGGTCCAGAGAACAGTTAGAGGTCGGAGTAGCACTATCTCAAGTAGTACTACGACAGCACGGGTGGATTCTAAATATTCAAAAAATCGCAGCTGATTCCGACGACACGTCTGCTGTTCCTAGGGATGATTCTGGACACAGTCCAGAAAAAGGTGTTTCTCCCGGAGGAGAAAGCCAGGGAGTTATCCGACCTAGTCAGGAACCTCCTAAAACCAGGCCAAGTGTCAGTGCATCAATGCACAAGGGTCCTGGGAAAAATGGTGGCTTCTTACGAAGCGATTCCATTCGGCAGATTCCACGCAAGAACTTTTCAGTGGGATCTGCTGGACAAATGGTCCGGATCGCATCTTCAAATGCATCAGCGGATAACCCTGTCTCCAAGGACAAGGGTGTCTCTCCTGTGGTGGTTGCAGAGTGCTCATCTTCTAGAGGGCCGCAGATTCGGCATTCAGGACTGGGTCCTGGTGACCACGGATGCCAGCCTGAGAGGCTGGGGAGCAGTCACACAGGGAAGAGATTTCCAGGGCTTGTGGTCAAGCATGGAAACGTCACTTCACATAAATATCCTGGAACTAAGGGCCATTTACAATGCCCTAAGTCAGGCAAGGCCTCTGCTTCAGGGTCAGCCGGTGTTGATCCAGTCGGACAACATCACGGCAGTCGCCCACGTAAACAGTGATAGCACTGTCAGCAGTGTTCATTCCGGGAGTGGACAACTGGGAAGCAGACTTCCTCAGCAGACACGACCTCCACCCGGGGGAGTGGGGACTTCACCCAGAAGTCTTCCACATGATTGTGAACCGTTGGGAAAAACCAAAGGTGGACATGATGGCGTCCCGCCTCAACAAAAAACTGGACAGATATTGCGCCAGGTCAAGGGACCCTCAGGCAATAGCTGTGGACGCTCTGGTAACACCGTGGGTGTACCAGTCAGTGTATGTGTTCCCCCCTCTGCCTCTCATACCCAAGGTACTGAGAATCATAAGAAGGAGAGGAGTAAGGACTAATCTCATAGCTCCGGATTGGCCAAGAAGGACTTGGTACCCGGAACTTCAAGAGATGCTCACGGCGGACCCGTGGCCTCTACCTCTAAGAAAGGGCCTGCTCCAGCAGGGACCCTGTCTGTTCCAAGACTTACCGCGGCTGCGTTTGACGGCATGGCGGTTGAACGCCGGATCCTGAAGGAAAAAGGCATTCCGGATGAAAATATCAAAGCCAGGAAGGATGTAACTGTGCAACATTATCGCCGTATTTGGCGTAAATATGTTGCGTGGTGTGAGGCCAGGAAGGCCCCTACAGAGGAATTTCAACTGGGTCGTTTCCTGCATTTCCTGCAAACAGGACTGTCTATGGGCCTAAAATTAGGGTCCATTAAGGTTCAAATTTCGGCCCTGTCGATATTCTTCCAGAAAGAACTAGCTTCAGTTCCTGAAGTTCAGACGTTTGTCAAGGGGGTACTGCATATACAGCCTCCTTTTGTGCCTCCAGTGGCACCTTGGGATCTCAATGTAGTTTTGGGGTTCCTAAAATCACATTGGTTTGAACCACTCACCACTGTGGACTTAAAATATCTCACATGGAAAGTGGTAATGCTGTTAGCCCTGGCTTCAGCCAGGCGTGTCTCAGAATTGGCGGCTTTATCCTATAAAAGCCCTTACCTAATTTTTCATACGGACAGGGCAGAATTGAGGACTCGTCCTCAATTTCTCCCTAAGGTGGTTTCAGCGTTTCACTTAAACCAGCCTATTGTGGTACCTGCGGCTACTAGGGACTTGGAGGATTCCAAGTTGCTGGACGTAGTCAGGGCCCTGAAAATATATGTTTCCAGGACGGCTGGAGTCAGAAAATCTGACTCGCTGTTTATCCTGTATGCACCCAACAAGCTGGGTGCTCCTGCTTCTAAGCAGACTATTGCTCGTTGGATTTGTAGTACAATTCAGCTTGCACATTCTGTGGCAGGCCTGCCACAGCCAAAATCTATAAAAGCCCATTCCACAAGGAAGGTGGGCTCATCTTGGGCGGCTTTACAACTTTGCCGAGCAGCTACTTGGTCAGGGGCAAACACGTTTGCTAAATTCTACAAATTTGATACCCTGGCTGAGGAGGACCTGGAGTTCTCTCATTCGGTGCTGCAGAGTCATCCGCACTCTCCCGCCCGTTTGGGAGCTTTGGTATAATCCCCATGGTCCTTTCGGAGTCCCCAGCATCCACTTAGGACGTTAGAGAAAATAAGAATTTACTTACCGATAATTCTATTTCTCATAGTCCGTAGTGGATGCTGGGCGCCCATCCCAAGTGCGGATTGTCTGCAATACTTGTACATAGTTATTGTTACAAAAATCGGGTTATTATTGTTGTGAGCCATCTTTCAGAGGCTCCTCTGTTATCATGCTGTTAACTGGGTTCAGATCACAAGTTGTACGGTGTGATTGGTGTGGCTGGTATGAGTCTTACCCGGGATTCAAAATCCTTCCTTATTGTGTACGCTCGTCCGGGCACAGTATCCTAACTGAGGCTTGGAGGAGGGTCATAGGGGGAGGAGCCAGTGCACACCAGGTAGTCCTAAAGCTTTGCTTTTGTGCCCAGTCTCCTGCGGAGCCGCTATTCCCCATGGTCCTTTCGGAGTCCCCAGCATCCACTACGGACTATGAGAAATAGAATTATCGGTAAGTAAATTCTTATTTTAACCATCATATTCTGCTTAAACCACCAGAAACCCACCGGTGACTGTAAGGAGGTAGGGCGCCATGTGTGACATAATATGCAGGGGTATAACCTCTTTTGATCCCCAGTTGCCAGCTCCCGCTGTCTAACTGCTGCATCTCTGTCTGGGTGTATCAGGGTCCCCACAGTAACCCGCTTCTTCTAGTTCCTCCTCCTCACACAAAAGCCGCCCGCGCTCCCCGACAGGTCCAGTGAGTGGGGAACTAAAGCGTAGAGGGAGAAGACTGTCTGGGTGACTATCCAGAGGGGATGGCAGTGAATGGGAGTGGAGGAGGAGAAGAAGGAGCAGGACGGGGGGAGAGAGCTTCATCCAGATACTTGCCGGCAGCTGTCAGATCACTGAACATACAGCTAGCTGGCAAATACGTTTTTAGTCAGCCCAGCGCAATCAAGCATGTTGCGGCTGCCCTAAATAATACAGCGCTGTCTGCAGTGTCGGCGCCGAGCTGCTGCTGCTGAGTTCGAGTTGTGTGCGGAGATGGATGAGACTCATGAGCCGGGAGGGGGCGGAGAATGCGTGCATGCAGTTGCGGCGCTGCCCACTTAAATGTATGTAGTGGTGTGCCCAGTGGAGATACCTGACAGCAGGCAGCGCTGTTGCCAGCGGAGCTGGGCAGCGTATTAGAAGAATAGCACAGTGTGGCCCTGCAGGTGCTGCTGGATGGTCCTGCGCCCACAGCGTATATGCGCTGTGTGCAAATCACCACCGGCACACACCTAGTTACGGCCCTGCGGATCTGTACCACACATGTGCAGTACGGATCTGTGACGTCGGGAGCTTATCAGCAGCAGACTGTTAGTGATTGACAGTTGTCTGCCATTTGGGGGCGGGGAGGGGGTGGTGACGGCTCCCGTTTCCCATAAAACTTTAACATTATAAAATGTTAACCTTAAAGAGCAAGTATAGCCCCTAACTATGTATTAAAGGTTGTGTTTAGCTGATCTCCATAAAATGCATGAAATAACATAAGTGTTTGTATTTCAGAATGTTCATCATTTTTTTCATGAATCTGCAGTTGGTTACCAGCGGCGAAGAGAGCCACGCTGGGATCCCGGTTATGAATGATGGCATACCCTAAACAGGGGGCGTATAAATAATATAATGTAAAAAATTAATTACTGCAAAGTGGACCAGCGCGCTCCACAGGGAGTGCCATTCTAAAGTAGAGGGGGCAGGAGTGGCACAGGGGAGGGCACCCGCTTCCTACCTTGCTTGTGGGAAGCAGGGCCCTCCTCCTCGGCCTGTGCCACCTACCCAGTGATATTTGGGAAGATGGCGCATGTGCACTGGAGAGAAAAGACTCTTTGCTTTCAATGTATGGCCAATCCAGCAGCCCGGGTCCAGGTAAATAGTGCCCGCACACCTGCCCCCTCTTGGCGCCACTTCCAGTTACCTTGCTATGGTTGAGGCACTTCTCTAACATACAGTATTAGACAGAGGGAGAGATCTATTGTATGGATTGGGGGTTTCCTACAGATGGACAGGGACAGAGTGATTTCTAAGCAGCTCAAATATCTACAGTACCAGCTTCCTGTCCTGTACCAGGTCCCATTAGAACACTGTCCTAAAGATGAATAAGCAGCTTCAGCTGTCTGTAATGCTCTTGTTAAATTATACTTTAGACAACTACAGTATAATATGATGTTAATGTCAATCTTACCGTCATGATTCATATCTGCTAATGTCAATTTGGGGATTTAGTGTTCCGTTACCTTTATCACATCTTATTAAACAATACTTTCTATTGCTTTCAGTGATATTTAAATGTCTTTTACCCTGCGGTCTACTAAAGTGTTAACGGAGCTTTAGTGGGAAAGCGCTGTGCTGCTTTGCAGGGTTCTGCATCTAATGGGAGTAATCACTTCTGTATCTTATATCTGATAATTGAACAGTAGGGATGTGTTCCTTGTGAATGTCATATCTGATAATTACTTCATAACACGGCGCCTTTGTTTTGCAATGTCTTTGTTTTAAAAGTTTAATCTTTATAAATAGTAGGTACACAGAATTAAACATTCAAAGCATTTCTGACATTGTAAGCCTGCTGGGAATAACCTCAGACAAATTTTGCAATTACACTCTTAATACCATGCTTTACATATGTTCCCATCAGAGGATGTAATGCGCTCTCTCAAGTCGTCAAGTCTATATGAGATTCTATCATGAAAAATACTTCCAAAATGAACAAAAAAAATACGTAATAGTGGAAAACTTATAAACTGATACAATATGATAGAATAGCTACTGTACTACAGTAAAACAAATGTTTGTATAATAAAACAGATGACACTTAAATATAAATTGTTGGTTATTATTCATCGATCAAGTAACAAATGCTAAAATGCACTTCAATATGGTTAATTAATTGATTACTCAGGAAATGCATTATTAATAGCTAGATGTGTTTTTATGGGGTGTTTTATGAGGAGCAGTGAACCCTTTTCTTTAATCTTTTATTTTCTACATGTGTGCATGGGTTGCGGTCAAAATGCGGGTTACACACTAGGGAGAGGGTAAGGGTTAGGCTGCAGGGGTGGGAAGGTTAGTGTTAAGCTGCCAGGGCTGCAAGGGGGGGGGGGGGGTGGCGTTAGGTTGCAGGAGGGGGAGGGAGGTTAGTGTTAAGCTACGGGAAGGAGCGGTTAGGGTTAGGGTAAATATTCTGGTATGTTTTGGTATTCTGACCGTTGGGATCCCACTGTCCGTCTACCGACTGCCGGGAGTTTGACCACACACACACACACACACACACACAACACACACACACACACACACACACACACACTTTTTGTACCCAAACCTTCTGTGTACCCAGTTTTGAAGTGGGTACACACAATAGCCAATTAAAACATTTGCATGATAGTAACCTATAGCCTATAGCCAATTAAAACATTTGAATGAACACAGAGAATTTCAGCAGTCAAATGTGATTGTTCCTGGTTATTAACTGTCTACTGGTGTGCTTGAGTAATTAAGAGAAGTACTGCATGTGACAGAAGATGTGCTATGTATGTCAAAGACAAGACAAAAGCCACAGACTGAGAAAGATAGTAAAGCATTATGTTTCTCCAGCAAAAATGAGGCTGAAGACAATTTTTCACCTCTTCCAGCTTACTGAAGCTCCTGCTAGTGATCAGCCAGTGGCTGTTGTAATGTAAAGTGTGTTTTGTTAATATGTTTGTAAATCCAGTCATAAGGACACAGAGACATGTGAGTTCACTGCTGTGCTGTTTATTCCCTCACCAACTCCAGACACACTGCACACTGGACCACCCACTTCCCAGCATCCCCCTGGTCCCAGGGACCATCACTGAAGATTCAGGCTTACACAGATTAGTAAGGGAGTGTCTACAAATATTAAGCATTCTAATACACTAACATCACATCCTCTTTTCTTTAAAGATAAGCCCTGTATGCTTCAATGCAACAATTAACAACGTCATATTAAGAACATCATCTAACACGTTTCAATGAGTCTCTCAGGTCTGCGTATTTCCCTTTTGGGTCTTTCATACACAGTCTGTGTTTCATCGACCATGTTGGACCTTTCTAGAATTGTGGTTTGTTCACCATTATCAGGATCATCATACATGTCAGATGAAGGGTATTCTTCAGTCATGTTGTCTTCGTTATGGTTAGGTTGAGATCTTAAATCCACCCGATTTCTTCTTACTTCCGTTCCACGCTCTGTACGTATAGTATAAGATCTTGGTGCTACTTGTGCTTGCACAATACCTTTCTGCACCCAAATACCTTTCTTGTGATCTCTGAGAAGGACTTGGTCACCCGATTTTAGATCAGATAAGCTTTTTGCTCGCCTGTCATGGAACAGTTTCTATTTCGCCTGTTGACGTTGTTTACTCAGTCTGACCAACGCTGAGTTATATGTATTAAGCAGTTCATCATGTATTGGGAGATTTGTTCTAATCCTCCTTCCCATCAGCATTTATGCAGGAGAAAGTCCATTCTGCAAAGGTGTACTGCGGTAGATTAAAAGACTTTTGTAGAAATCTTCTTTACCTTCTTGAGCTTTTTTCATGAGACTCTTTACAGTTTTTACTGAACTTTCCACCAACCCATTTGAGCGTGGATAGTGGGGACTTGACGTAGTATTGACAAATTCCCACTCATCAGCAAATTGTCTAAATTCAGCACTGGAAAACTGAGGACCATTGTCAGTGAACACTTCCATAGGAACACCATGCCTTGCAAAGCTTGACTTCATGCAATTGATTATGGCTTTACTAGTAGTTGTATGTAGTGTCTTCACCTCAGGGTAGTTAGAGTAATAATCAGTCACGACAATGTATGATTTCCCATTACAATCAAACAAATCTGCGCCAACTTTCTGGTACGGTCTCTCTGGCACTGCATGAGGACTCAATGGCTCGACTTGTTGTTTCGGTCTATATGTAAGACATAATTCACATGTAGCTGTAGTCTGTGCTATGTCTTGGTTCATTCTTGGCCAATACATAACTTCACGCGCTCTCCGCTTACATTTTTCTTCTCCTAAGTGGCCTTCATGTATCTTGCACAGCATAGTTTTTCTTAGTCATGCAGGTATGACAAACCTATTGCCTTTGTAAATAATACCATCGACAACTGTAAGGTCATTGCGGTACATCCAATAATCATGGATAGACAGCGGGCATGCATGTTTTTCTGCTGGCCAACCTTTCAGAATGATATCTTTCAACACTTTAATTGTGTCATCTGTCTCAGTTTCTTTCCTAATCTGTTCTTGTCTTGCAAGAGACACTGGTAGAGAAGCTACGATCAAATTAACATAGGCTTCTATCTCTTCATCCATCACTTTTGGAACCTTCACTTTTGTCCACAACATGAGAAAGTGTATCAGCAATGAACATGTATTTGCCGGGACAGTACAGCAAGTGTACATCATATTTCTGTAGTCTGATAAGCATTCGTTGAATTCTCATGGGACAGTCATGTAATGATTTAGTCAGGATAGCTATCAATGGCTTGTGGTCAGTTTCCACTGTAAATGTTTGACCATACACAAACTGATGAGATCGCTCACATGCATATGTGATCGCTAGAAGTTCTTTTTCTATCTGAGCATACCTTGTTTCAGAACTTGTCAGTGCTCTTGATGCATAGATTACTGGTTGCCATGTATCCTCATGTTCTTGTAACAGCACTGAGCCTAGGCCAAATTGTGAAGCATCTGCTGAAATTCTTATTCTTTTCGCAGGATCAAAGAATTTTAGCACTGGTTGCTCTGTAATGATCTGTTTCAAGTTTGCCAACTTTCTTCTTGTTCATGTGACCACATCCACTCATTATCTTTGTCCAACAACCATCTAAGAGAGGCTGTTCATTCAGAGAGTTGAGAAATAAACTTTCCTAAGTAAGTAATCATTCCTAGGAATCTTCTGACGTCATCTTTGTTGTTAGGACGTTCCATGTTCACTATGGCTGATATTTTCCTTGGGTCTGGTTTTACACCTTGATCCGAGACCACGTCGCCCATAAAGGTAAGTGTATTCACGCCAAATTCACATTTGTCCTTGTTTAGCATTAGATTCACTTTCTTGACAAGTTCCATTACTTGTCTCAGTCTAGGATCATGTTCTTCCTTTGTAGATCCCCAGACAATAATGTCATCCATCATTGTTTCAACACCTGGAATATGTTCAAAAATCATGTGTATCTTTTTGTGATATACTTCTGGAGCAGACAATATTCCATATGGTAGTCGAAGAAATCTGTATCGACCTTCTGGTGTATTAAATGTACAAAGCTTTGAGCTGGCCTCATCTAGCTTCCTTTGCCAGAATCCTGAAGATGCATCCAATTTACTGAACCATTTTGCTCCCGCAAATTGCGACATGATTTCATCTCTGGTTGGTAGTTTGAAATGTTCTTGTTTAATAGCTTTGTTTAAATCTCTTGGGTCTACACATATTCTGAGTTGTTCATTTTTCTTTTCAACAATTACTAAGGAGCTTACCCATTCAGTAGGCTCATCAACTTTCTGTATCACACCCAAGGCTTCCATGCGATTTAACTCTTGTTTCAGTTTTTCTCTCAGCACAAACGGCACTTTTATACAGGGGTGTATCACTGAAGAGACTTGCGTGTCTATATTTATTTTATGCTCTCCAGGCAAACAACCTAGACCTTCAAACAAGTCTCTGTATTCTGTAAACATCGATTTGCAGTCATCTTCTACTTGTGATGTCGCCATAAAAACTTTCTTTAGCAAGCTTAGTTTCTCACAGGAACTTAATCCTAGAATCGGTTGCACATTTTTATCCACAATCAGTAGAGATGTTTTAAACTGTTGTCCCTTATATTTCAGTGTCACTAAGCATGTATCTTTCACAGAAATTTCCTCCCCAGTGTACCCTGTAACTTTCACTTTGGCTGGATGAATTTTAGGTTTTACACTAAAAGTCTTATAGTCTTGAAATGATATTAAATTCACCTGCACACCAGTATCAAGCTTAAAGAGAATGACAATCTCGTTCACAGTTAAAGGGACAATCCATTCTTTCTTATCTGCACTGCAAAGTTCAATGCAATCCACAAAGAATTCATCTGTTTGTTTAACAGCATGCACTTTGGTTGTTTTACTTTTAATTTTACAGCATTTGGCAAAGTGATTAAGTCAACCACATTTCATGCAGGTTTTACCATAAGCAGGGCACATTTTAGGATTGTGAGCATTTCCACATCTACTACACATTTACTAATTAGACTGTAGCTTAGACTGCTTCATTCTTGAGAATGAAGGTTTGCATGGCTCTGTTTTCTGCACTACATGCACATCAGCTTCCTTGTGTAACTTTTTGGCTTGAAATCTAGTTATTTCTGTAGATCTACACATAGTCACTGCCTTTTCTAGTGTTAGGTCTTGCTCTCTCAGCAATCTCTCTCTGAGTCCATTATCAGGTATTCCACAGACATTACGATCTCTAATCAGTGAATCATTTAAATCACCAAACTCACAGGTTTTACTAAGTGATTGCAGCTCTGTAACATACCGATCAAATCCATCTACAGACTTCTGATCACATGTGAAAAACTTATATCTTTCATATGTCACATTTTTCCTTGGCACAAAGTAATCTTCAAACTTTTGCATTATAGAAGATAGCACCATATTCTGCCCCTCATCAAACTGAAAACTATTATAAATATCCAGCACATCCACTCCTATCACATGGAGGAAAATGGATGCCTTTGTTTTGTCAGCTTCTGAATCAGCTCCACATGCAGCAAGATATATATTAAACCGTTGCTTAAATCTTTTCCAGTTTTCAGACAAGTTACCAGACATCAGCATGCCGGTTGGAGGAGCTAGTTTATCCATGGTTACTCACTGTTTGAAGAGAGGAGCACACGGCAGGCTTTGCAGACACTGAGTATCACAGCCTTACAGACTGCTGCAGGATTCTGTCACACTCTGAGAGCACTAGCAGTCCAAGTTAAACTTCTTCTGACACCATGTTTTGTTCATATGTTTGTAAATCCAGTCATAAGGACACAGAGACATGTGAGTTCACTGCTGTGCTGTTTTTTCCCTCACCAACTGCAGACACACTGCACACTGGACCACCCACTTTCCAGCATCCCACTGGTCCCAGGGGCCATCACTGAAGATTCAGGCTTACACAGATTAGTAAGGGAGTGTCTACAAATATTAAGCATTCTAATACACTAACATCACAAAGTGCAATAGAATTTACTAGCATTTTATAATTGAATGCTAACAAATAGTAAATACATAGTAAACAAAAGAAAGCATTTCATTTATTTATAGTGTTCCTTTCTTTTACTATAATTTAAGCCATGGACCAATCAGCAGAGAGAGCTTCAGTAAGCGGAGAGGGTGAACAATTTCCTGCTTTATGTGTATAGAAAACCTTACAAAAGTTTGCTATTAGGACCACGCATGTAGTTTTGTACAAGATGCCTATCGCAGATGGTTACTTGAGTTCCTATTCCAGCCCTACATGCCTAACGCCTTTTGCCCTCAACAACATTTTTGGCCATGCAACTCTTTAACACAATTATTAGTCTCAAGGCTCATATCACTGCTGACCTTTGGAGCTAAAAGCGGATTGCCGTAATTTGCATTATTCTGGTTGAGAGGTGAGGGTCTGGAAACTGGGAGGAGTTTTGGGCCAGACATATAACAAATAGGAAATTGTTCCAGAGTGAGGTTCAAGGAAGATTGGGTCCATTGAATTGAGCTCACTCACTCACACCACCCTCTGTGCTGCTCTCTATGGAGACCTGCCTGCCATATGCAATGCAGTTCATCTGAATGCATAAGCCATCTGAATCAACTACCCATAGCATTTACTCTCACAGCTTTCTAATTCATCCATATCAGTCTGCACAACTATAAATTCTACCACTGCTGTGTTATCACACCCCTGCCTCCCCTTTGTGTCCTAACTTGTAAGACCCATCTTGACTTCTTTATGACTAAGGGCCTTATTCAGACCTATTCACAAAAGCAAAATCTTCTTCTAATGGGCAAAACCATGTTACATTGCAGTGGGGGCAGGTGTAACATGTGCAGAGAGAGTTAGATTTGGGTGGGTTATTTTGTTTCTGTGCAGGGTAAATACTGGCTGCTTTATTTTTACACTGTTAAGATTTCAGTTTGAACACACCTACCCAAATCTAACCCTCTCTGCACATGTTATGTCTGCCCCCCCCCCCCCCCCTGCAGTGCACATAGTTTTGCGCATTACAGAAAATGTTTTCTGTTGTTATCAGGTCTGAATTAGGCCATAAGAACCTCCATTCTCTTCATTTCCCACCAGATTTTTCATTCTAAGCATTTCATCAGTTATTTCTCTGCCTGATCCCTTTTACTGCACAAAGTTCAGTCGTTCTCTTTATACTCTGCAACATGTCCTACCTTTATTAGCACCATTCTATGGATTACTGTTGAGCTCACCCCTGTGCCCCACTCTGGTTCATTCTGTTATAGTGACCATTCAGCCTACTTTGTGTTGTCTATTGTATTATAAGGAAAGAGTTGAAGGTGTATTGAGGGATGTGTGAAAGACAAAACTGAATGAGGATTGAGGGGAAAGAGATGAGAAAGGGCATGTGAGTCAGTAAGCAGAGGGCAGATGTGGATAAAGGAATAGTTTGAGCAATGGTTATAAGAGCGAACGTCAAAGAAGACTGCCAAGGTGGTAGCATAGTACAAAATATAGGACACAGCAAGGCATCAGGATAGCAGATAACGATGCTGGGTATAAGGTAGTAGGATAGGTGCAATAAGAAATAATGAAGAACTTACATGGCAGAGTGTGGTATAATGGAAATAATGGAGTATAATGGAAAGCAATACCCTGGGACAAGATTGTTGATATGTGTATACTATTTTTTAATGTACACAGATGATACATACAGTAGAAGATACCAGCAGCTACTCCAAGAGAAAAAATGGCACTGGACTGTCATCCATAATCAATGCGTTCGCTATTAAATTGCAAATGCATCGCGGGGCAGCTTTATACACATGCTGCGGGGCTTTGCCATGTGCTGGGCGGCTCGCAGCCTGTGAGTAGATGGACGCAGAAGCAAGATCTGCGGAAGCAAGATCTGCGTCCATCTCTGAATGCCCATCATAGCTTTTTATGTCTTGCAGAATTTTGACTGCCTGACTCTTTTCAAAACTTCTCTGTATGAATATAAACCCTTAAAAGCAAGGTGCTCCTCGTCTCTTATTCTCTAACAATACCTACTGTATATGCATTTGTGACTACAAATACTCAAAGTTGTAATATTTTAAGCACTGCAAATACTGAATTGGGAAACATAATGGGCGTTTCCAGAAATTAAGAAGATAAAAAAATTCCTCCAGACCCAAGCATGTACTGTAGGAGATTATTGAGAGGTGCATGTAAATTGGATGCACGGAACTGAATGTGGAAATTCACTCCATATGCCTAGCTGTACTCATCTATGCAACCCTATTCATACAATTGTTTTCATTATCAGAGCACTCTTGTACCAGATCTCAGCATACTGTACGCATGACCCATCTCCGTCTACCATTCTGTCTACATGCCCTCAACACACCTTCACTAAACTCAGGCTCTGTGTGAATGCACCAAAACCACCCTATTCACATGGACATCCCTGACCAATTTGGTGTCCTAGTCAAGATTTTAATTGGTGCCTCAAAACCCCATGTGCGCGCACCTTAAAAGGGGGTGTTACCTCAAGGAAGGGTCGTGGATTCGCTGTGATGTGCCCCCCTACCCACACAGCCTCATTCCCAATTATATCTCTCCAGATATAGCACACACAATGTCTCTCTCCAGCCCCAGCCCACATAGTCTCTCTCCAGCCACCACACTTACTTTCTTTATGTCCTCTGGCTGCCCATCCACAGCTCCTCTGCTCTGTCTCAGCGGTGCAGTGCTGTGTGATGTGATGTCATGCACATTGTGCCGCAATGAACAAAAAAAAACCTTAATTGCACCGGCCACCGGCAATAGAGTAATAAAGTTACAGCAGTTTCCCAGATGGACCCCGTACCCACTGGTACCCCCAGGAGGATAGGTGGTGGTCGCCCAAGGAAAGCGACTAGGCCGCTTACGCCCGGGGCCAACCCTGCCTACTCAATTTCAAGTGGCAATGCGATGGAGAATCATACAACTCAGATTTGCCTGTAGGTGCATGCATGAAACTGCGGAGCATCAACAGTGCCAAACAGATCCAACCACAAAATGAACCTGTAGTATTTTGCATTCATAATACCCATCAAGTGTAGATCTCCATGCTTAATTGTAAATTGAAGGAATGAATTAACTCTTCTCTCGCTAGGGAAAATCTTGGACAGACATGTGATTCAATGTAAGCTGATCATGTGACAATTTTCTAGTTCACATCCAAACAGGTGCCAATCGGTCTGGCTTCAAAAGTCTTTATTATTTTGAGAAAGTAAAGTGTCTCCTAAAAAAAAAAAAACATCAGTTATTTTCTATATTGGTGATCAAACATTATCCAGTGTACTTATAGGACCGCTCAACCTCTATAGTCCCTTCTTCAGATTTTTTTCAGTATAAACATTGACAATACAAGAGAGGTCACTTCCGCCTCCATAGCTGCTTTGCTGAAGACTTGACCACTTAGAAGAAGCCAAACTGGGTGAGATCAGGCCATATGGCTTTCAGCCAGTTCCCTTTTGGAATAATTTGAAGCTTATTTATGTGGTCTGAAGATCTTCATACTTACTGTAGGACCTAATTCTGAGTGGTACACAATCTGCAGGCAATGCCGACGTTCACATAGTTGAGCAATATGCAACTGTGCATGCTTAAACACAATGCTGCTGTTGCGATTGAGTCAGGTGGTATCAGAAGACTGTTCTAAAATGATGGGCATTCCTGGGCAGTGACTGGGCGGTGGCCACTAGTGCACACCCTAATGGGCCATTCAGTAGGCATGTTACGGGAGTGATGCAGGCGTGTCAATGCAAGCTACAGCATCCCCAGCCACAGGCACAGGAGGCCCTGGTCTGATGGAGAAATGGAGGTCTGATTGAATCAACATTTGAGAGGCTGGACTGACATATAAACACACATATAACACATATCTGCGACTTTTTAAAAAAAATGCATCTTTGAGATCTATTCACAGTCATGCATATCCACAAAACGCAAGCTGTGAATCCCTCATCTTGGCTGCAGCTCCCTCCCTTTGTTGTACCTGGCTGAGATGAGACTGGATTGCAACTAAAGGCAGGACTTTATGGCTCTTACACAAACCACTAAAAAAAGCAGCTCACAATAAAAATGTATTGAACTGTGATGAAAAGAGGTTTAAGTACCCAAGTCAACACTTAGAAATATATTTGTCAGTTCTTCTTTCCCAATTGTGCATGAATCAGTCTTTATTTCTGAAAACACAAAAGTGCCCTATTCGGTAAAATAGCATCACTAAAATTGAATAAATGGTGCTTTTCACAGTTGTGACCAATTCTACATCATTAGCAGCTCCGCAGTCATCACTATCAACTGTACACTTACACCAGAGTCAGAGCTGACGTAGCTCAGATTCCTCCAGGAGTCTGACTTAGTGATTTCTCGGCGGCCATGTTTGTCTTAACCATAACGCGCCCTTACTGTACTTTCATTGCGAATATATGCCCACTGCAGTCACACTCACTCCCATTTTCTGTCAGCCCACACCTTTTCCAGCGGTTGTCTCAGACCCTTAGCCAGCTGTGTAACAGGGCTCCGTGTGCCGGCCCCACCCACCAAGTGCATGATGTCATGATGATGCAGCACTGCCTGTGGCATCATAAGGATGTTCCAACTGCTCTGCATGGCACTGCAGCTGGGATACTAGCCAAAAGGTGCTGTTCCAGGCACTCTAGAGGCCAGAAGCAAGGGCTGCGAGGCAGTGCTGCCCCCAGAAACCTGTGCTCTGTGCACACTCCTAGTTACAGCCCTGCCCCTAGCCACAGCAAGTCTCAAAAAAGCATAAAACTCCGAATAAGCCCTGACTCTTTATTCACAGACGTCACAAGTGGGGTGCAGGCCGCAGCTGCAGCTGGGTGACACCAAAATGCCAGCTTCTCCACAGTGTCAGGAGTCAGGTGCTGCAGTGTAACATTATCCTGCCTGGCTCCTGTCACTCAGAAATAGCCGACTTTGCAGGCACAAGTCTCCGGGAGCATCCCAGCATCCCAGAGTGATGTAATGGGGGCTTCCTGCTAAACCACACCCCTTCAGCGACATCAGCAGGGGGAACTCACATGAGGACATGCGCTTTATCCTTATTGGACATGCGCACAAGGTGGGTGGTTACTATTGGCCACACCAGGGGGTATATTTACAAAGATTCGTGTTTTTGCCGTTTTGAAGGGTGTTTGATCTCGAATGGTATCGGGTGCATTTTACTGCAACTTTTTGAATCCTGATACGGTCATTCACTAAGCTGCCGAATTTTCCCAATTCGTATTTTCCGATGTCGATGTGATTCGTAATGTCAGGCAGTGTTTTACGGGAGTGATGAGTAAAAAACTGCCTGACAAAACACAAAGAATCCCAGCCGAATCTGTGAGATCCGTGCAGGGCTTCATTGTGTACCTTAAAAAGGTGTTTAAAGTGTTTTAAAATCTGAAAAAAATTGCGTGGGGTCCCCCCTCCTAAGCATAACCAGCCTCGGGCTCTTTGAGCCGGTCCTGGTTGAAAAAATATGGGGGAAAAAATGACAGGGTTCCCCCATATTTGATCAACCAGCACCGGGCTCTGTGCCTGGTCCTGGTTCCAAAAATACGGGGGACAAAAAGCGTAGGGGTCCCCCGTATTTTTAAAACCAGCACCGGGCTCCACTAGCCAGGTACATAATGCCACAGCCGGGGGACACTTTTATAGTGGTCCCTGCGGCCCTGGCATTACATACCCAACTAGTCACCCCTGGCCGGGGTACCCTGGAGGAGTGGGAACCCCTTAAATCAAGGGGTCCCCCCTCCATCCACCCAAGGGCCAGGGGTGAAGCCCAAGGCTGTCCCCCCATCCAAGGGCGGTGGATGGGGGGCTGATAGCCAAGTGTAAAAAAATTTAATATTGTTTTTAGTAGCAGTACTACAAGTCCCAGCAAGCCACCCCTGCAAGCTGGTGCTTGGAGAACCACAAGTACCAGCATGCAGTGGAAAACCTGGGCCGCTGGTACCTGTAGTACTACTACTAAAAAAATACCCCCCAAAAAAACAGGACACACACACCGTGAAAGTATAAATTTATTACATACATGCACACCTCCATACATACATACTTACCTATGTTCCCACGAGGCTCGGTCCTCTTCTCCCTGTAGAATCCTTGGGGGACCTGTGAAAAAAATTATACTCACATAATCCAGTGTAGATTCTGTCCTTTGTATAATCCACGTACTTGGCAAAACAAAAAAACGGAAACCCGACCACGCACTGAAAGGGGTCCCATGTTTACACATGGGACCCCTTTCCCCAACTGCCAGGATCCCCCCTGACTCCTGTCAAAGAGGGTCCCTTCAGCCAATCAGGGAGCGCCACGTCGTGGCACTCTCCTGATTGGCTGTGTGCTCCTGTAGTGTCTGTGAGGCAGCACACGGCAGACATACAATGTAGCGCCTATGCGCTCGATTGTATCCAATGGTGGGAACTTTGCGGTCAGCGGTTGACCGAAAGTAACCTCACCGCTGACCGCAAAGTTCCCACCATTGGATACAATGGAGCGCATATCTGCCGTGTGCTGCCTCACAGACACTACAGGAGCACACAGCCAATCAGGAGAGTGCCACGACGTGGCGATCCCTGATTGGCTGAAGGGACCCTCTTTGACAGGAGTCAGGGGGGGTCCTGGCAGTCAGGGAAAGGGGTCCCATGTGTAAACATGGGACCCCTTTCAGTGCGTGGTCGGGTTTCCATTTTTTTGTTTTGCCAAGTACGTGGATTATACAAAGGACAGAATCTACACTGGATTATGTGAGTATAATTTTTTTCACAGGTCCCCCAAGGATTCTACAGGGAGAAGAGGACCGAGCCTCGTGGGAACATAGGTAAGAATGTATGTATGGAGGTGCGCATGTATGTAATAAACGTATACTTTCACGGTGTGTGTGTCCTGTTTTTTGGGGGGTATTTTTTTAGTAGTAGTACTACAGGTACCAGCGGCCCAGGTTTTCCACCGCATGCTGGTACTTGTGGTTCTCCAAGTACCAGCTTGCGGGGGAGGCTTGCTGGGACTTGTAGTACTGCTACTAAAAACAATATTCACATTTTTTACACTTGGCTATCAGCCCCCCATCCGCAGCCCTTGGATGGGGGGGACAGCCTCAGGCTTCACCCCTGGCCCTTGGGTGGCTGGAGGGGGGGACCCCTTGATTTAAGGGGTTCCCACTCCTCCAGGGTACCCCGGCCAGGGGTGACTAGTTGGGTATGCAATGCCAGGGCCTCAGGGACCACTATAAAAGTGTCCCCCGGCTGTGGCATTATGTACCTGGCTAGTGGAGCCCGGTGCTGGTTTTAAAAATACGGGGGATCCCTACGCTTTTTGTCCCCCGTATTTTTGGAACCAGGACCAGGCGCAGAGCCCAGTGCTGGTTGATCAAATATGGGGGAACCCCTGTCATTTTTCCCCCCATATTTTTTCAACCACGACCGGCTCAAAGAGCCCGAGGCTGGATGTGCTTAGAAGGGGGGACCCCACGCAATTTTTTTTTCACTTTTGACACTAAACAGACCCTTTCCCATAGATAACCATGCACAGATCTCACTGATCCGTGCATGGTTATCCAAACTCGACTGGAAAAAGCAGGTCTATTTTTTTCATGCTCTTTTTAACGATTCGAAAAAAAATAGACCTGCACTTGAGCACTCAGAGACTAACACCCAAATACGAATGAATAGTGAATACCCATATTGTATGAAATAACAGCCGCGTTTGACCGATGGTCTATTCATTCGTATTTCAGAACTTTGCCAATCAAACCATTACAAATAGACCAGACACTGCCGAGTTTTCTGCTTAGTGAATTCCCAGATTGGGACTTAGAAAAAAAAAACACAAATCGGCAAAACTCGGATTTTTAGTAAATACTGGCCCAGGTGTCACTGACTGTCTGATGATATATGGTATGGAAGCAGTCAATGGTGGTCATTCCGAGTTGTTCGCTCGCTAGCAGTTTTTAGCAGCCGTGCAAACACTAAGCCGCCGCCCTCTGGGAGTTTATTTAGCTTAGCAGAAGTGCGAACGAAAGGATCGCAGAGCGACTACAAAAACAAATTGTGCAGTTTCAGAGGAGCTCCAGACCTACTCCTAGCTTGCGATCACTTCCGACTGTTCAGTTCCGGATTTGACGTCACAAACACGCCCTGCATTCGCACAGCCACGCCTGCGTTTTTCCTGGCACGCCAGCGTTTTTTCGAACACTCCCTGAAAACGGTCAGTTGACACCCAGAAACGCCCCTTTCCTGTCAATCACTCTGCGGCTGCCCTTGCGACTGAAAAGCTTCGCTAGACCTTGTGTAAAAATACTTTGCCCGTTGTGAAAGTACATCGCGCGTGTGCACTGCGCCACATACGCATGCGCAGAAGTGCCTTTTTTTGCATCATCGCTGCGCAGCGAACATTTTTAGCTAGCGATCAACTCGGAATGACCCCCAATATCATGGTGCACCCTTCACAAAAGCGGGAACCGTTCCAGCAACTTAAGCACATGCACAAGACAGCAAAGACAAGCCCTTTCAAAAAAATTACAATAAGCGTTAAGTCTGAGAATAGTATCCTATACATTATATTCAGCAGTAATGTAGAATTATTACATTCTCCTGTCTTAATCGTAAAAGCAACAGAAATCTTGACGATAATTTAATTTTGCTTTTATTACAAAGCTACTGATTTAAATGTAACACAACACAGATGGGAGCAAGGAACTCACGCTGCCAGGAAGCTTTGTTTTGATGCTCGAGGAACATTTTGCATATTAAAAATCCCTGCTGTTAGATAATCGAATATTTGCTGGGGGAAAAAAAATTATTCTTGTTTCCTGTTGGGTGCAAGCTAATCAGAGATGTTTCATCTTACAGCATATTCTTATTTTGTTTCTCCTTGGAGGTCTCTGTTTCTTAATTGTAATCATTAAATCTGTCATGTCTTATATTTACAGTAACTTCAGAAATTTCGACTGGTTTTAAGATAAAATACAATATCTGTTTGCCTGAGCGAGGTAAAATAAATATGGATGTTTGAATGAATAGACATTGGCACAGTATGGAGTTGTAGTTTTGTCAGAGCATGTTATTTCATTTACATAATATAATAGTTTTTTTCTCTAGGCCCTACTAAAATAATTTTTTGGATGGACAATATAAAAATTGCAGAACGGAGGATTCTACCCTTTATTCCCAGACACCCCCTACACTTTGTTTGACCCCAAAAGTGTTTAATTACTGTATTTATGCGAATACAGTAGAACGGGTTGGGTATGGTGGACTGGCAGTTGGGAGTCTACCGGTCCACCATACCAATGCTGGAATCCCGGTGTTTATATAGCCAGTGGGGGCTACAGGTTCTATTCCCATTCTATGGACGGTCACGTAACCGCATCCCAGTAGAACATACAGGTTTGTATCTGCACTACTGTAAATGGGTGTGATATACGATCCCGGGGATCAGGATGCCGGCAGTCATGTGATCGACACCAGTATCCCAATAATTAGAATGCTGACAGGGGACATGGTAATTATATTACCCCTTCCCTGTCCCCTACCCTAACCCTAACCCACCTGGTGTAGTGGCTAGGACCAATATAGTGGAGGTGGAGGTGGCGGCTAGGGCTAAGTTACAGAGGGTGGAAGCTAGGATTCAGACTAACCCCCGCCCTAGTGCCTAGGGATCAGGCTCCAGAGCATGCACTCCTATTTTACATTATTATTGAATTAGAGGGTCAGTTATCTGGTGGAGCAGGGCCACTGATGAACATGGGTGCTTAAATTAATTTTTATGGATTTACACCAAGATTTGCCCTCCGGCAAATAAAAGTGGGCAGGTCAGATACACCCCTGTAGTAGCCATGTAGTAGACATGTTCTCTGCAGGTTGACTTTGTTCTATCTACTGATATGTACTGGCTGAAGACACACCCTCTGGTTGCTGGTCATACCCCTTAAGCATAGACCGTTACCACTGTATTCCCCCGGAGTCTGCACATCGGCCCTCTCCTATCTTAAACCGAACTTCAAATAGAGTTCATTGAAGAAAGCCAATGGTACTCCCAAGTAATCTGAATGTTGCCTGAGATACGTTCTCTTCTGAATAATGTGTATGCACAGAAGATGCCAAATTCAAATAGATCCCCTGGACCTAACCTGGGATAAGTGTAAGTTCTGGTAATAGTGATGGCTGCTCTTGCGAATGGAGCAGTGGGATGGTGCATTCACAAAGATATGTATGACTTAGAATAGGGGCATATTGTTGTATTAGCATTCCGTTCACTGCAGGTGTCCTCATTTGAATTTCCATTACTCTATCGGCTAAATGAGGATCAGAAATTTGCTAGGCAGGGAGGGCCATGTGTAAAAATAATATATATTAAAAGAGACTATGGGCTACATTTATGAAGCAGCGGGTTTGGTGTCATTTAGAAACCGCCAGAAACCACCAAACGGTTTCAAAGTCTAACTGATGGTATTTACTAAGCAGCAATTGTGGTGTCTAAACTGAATCCAATGTCAATCTCTGGTGGTTTCTCAATGGTAATCCGCAGTGGCATGTTCTACAGTATTTGGCAGTAGTTTCTGCTGAAGCCATTGCAGATTAGATGCTATTCTATTCACACTAATTCTATGGTTCTTTCTTAGAAACAACATTCAATTGACATAATAGAAGCAGAGCAGATTGGAATAGAAGTATTCTGTTCATTTAATAGTGCTACTCTATTTGTTATAGAAATTACCATTCAATTGACATCATAGAAACAGACCACAGTGTAATAGAAGCTATTCACATTCATTTAATGGTGCTTTTACAGAAACAACATTCACCTGACTTTACAGAAACAGAGAGCTGGCTACTTTCAATTTGTGGGTTTGTGAGGAGTTTAAGAAAAAAAAGGGAAAAGTTGTAGGAAATTATAAGGAGAAAGATATAATAAAATCAGTGGTGCACACAGGGGGGGTTGCGAGTTCCTGGAAACCCCTGATTAGCCAAATTATTTATTTTGTGAGATGGAGACAGCTATATCTCCATCTCAGTAAAAGCCTGGAACACAGATCTGCTGCAACAACAGAGAGCAATGTAGCTCTCTTCATAAAGAATGTTCGGGGGCATGCTAAGCCACAGCAGCTCCTTCCATCATCATAATGCCGCCAGTCTGCTCTCAGCCTCTGGTGGTTTGTATAAAATATATGTAAGTTTGAAGTTTGTATGTATGTATGTATTTGTAGGTATGTATGTATGTTTGGACAAACTAAAGAACAAAAAGTGGCTGCGCTGTGTGTCAGTAGCAATGTAAGAATAGAGAGCACAACGTGTAATAAATTAAATATTTATTCTCATAATAAGAACAATTAAAACATGTAAATTAGCAGCACACCTATATCTGTCCCAGGTGATGTAAAAATTCAACCATATAATAAAATGGCTTTCCAAATAGATGCTTCCTATCATATAATGCAGAGGAAACAGGAGGATTGGTAAGTGCAGTTCCAGATGGTAAATTCTATCATTCACTGGATAGATAATTAAAGCGTATAATACCTCTCCGACAGGGGCTGGTATGAACTAGCCGAGCGTCCCCGGCTAGTCAGTCCTGTGTTGCCCGATGTTATGCACGGTGGAGAGGGAAGGTCGGGTGCCCAATGCTAGGCTCCTGCCGCTATGGAAGAATAAGCGCCAATCTCCTGTTCCCGTAGTTGCTGGCCGGCGGTAGTAACGAGCTGCTGTAATGAAGTAGAGGGCAGCGGCCTCTTGTAGTAGTTAGCCGGTCAGCTCTGGTGGGGAGGAAGCTGTATGGATTGCACAAGGATAAATCACCTGGACCAGGTGTGCAGAAGGAGGAGTTCTGACGCGTTTCATCACGATCACGTGACTTTATCAAAGGTATAGTCCTGCCTCCAAACAAGTCGATATTTATAGCCCAAATGTCTAATCACAGACAGATGTCAGTAATAATTAATTAAAACAGAACATTCAATACACGTTGGCTCTCATCATAAAACAGAAAATATATGACAACAGAATATATGGCAGAAAACTTTAGTGATATGATTGCTTGTATCTTATGGTAAAATACAAATATACATATACAAAGGTGTGAGTAATCCTGTAATGTATATAAAGACTCGTATAATAAACACTGTTATAACAACACCAGATTGTCTCTATCTTTAACCAAAGGTCAGTGATAACAGCTGCAGGGGCGGTTGATCGTAACAAATGAGAATAATATCTCTCTGAGAATAATCTTCAGTGTGTAATACAAAAAAAAGAAATATATATTAAAAATACACAAAAACACCTTTTGTATCCAGCGCTATTAACCCTCTAAAAGCAGGGCTGAGTATTTTCGAAGCTGAAAAAACTAACATGCGCAGATGGTAGCCATCCTGGATTCGAACTCAGATCTAAACAGACACATTAATCGGTGGTTTAACCTATTGCGCCACTGGTTTCACTTGTATGAGAAAAGTGAGACTATACACTCTAGTACCAAGATAGTAGATCTTATATTGTGAGCTTGACTGCCTGATTTAAGTAGATAGAAGTATTGAAAACAAAAAACGGGAAGCAAACATTTTAAATAAAGCAATAAATTTATAGACTCCCTCCAAAAGGGGTATAGCCTATACTCACAAAAACTACTATCAGATTGACTTAACTCTTCTCAGGAATACGTTGCAGAGTTATAATAATGCCAGATAATGCATTATGTATAGAAGTGCATGTTATAAAGAAAAATAGAACGGAAGCCTAGATCTCTCTCTCTCCGGCATCCTAATACTCCAAAAATTAAGCAGATTTGGTCTATACTGAGATTATGGGGCCATAAGCTACTTTCAAATGCCAGCCTAGCCGCATAAAATGCGGACATAGATCTAACAGAAGGACATTCTACAGTCCTTATTCTAAAAGGACCTCCAATCCTACAAAAAAGCAAGACTATACTATAGGTGCTATATTGAAATGTATATAATAATTGTGATTTGAATTATAATTAAAGGTACTCCAATATAGTGAGTACTATATTGAAATGTATATTAATTTAATTTAAATCAAATTCATTAAATGAGTGTATTGAATTTGATTTATGATAAGAAAGTTTGACTGATACACTTATCCTCACCCCATTGAAGCTACTCCCATTAAAATTAAAAATTAAAATTAATATACATTTCAATATAGTACTCACTATATTGGAGTACCTTTAATTATAATTCAAATCACAATTATTATATACATTTCAATATAGCACCTATAGTATAGTCTTGCTTTTTTTGTAGGATTGGAGGTCCTTTTAGAATAAGGACTGTAGAATGTCCTTCTGTTAGATCTATGTCCGCATTTTATGCGGCTAGGCTGGCATTTGAAAGTAGCTTATGGACCCATAATCTCAGTATAGACCAAATCTGCTTAATTTTTGGAGTATTAGGATGCCAGAGAGAGAGATCTAGGCTTCCGTTCTATTTTTCTTTATAACATGCACTTCTATACATAATGCATTATCTGGCATTATTTTAACTCTGCAACGTATTCCTGAGAAGAGTTAAGTCAATCTGATAGTAGTTTTTGTGAGTATAGGCTATACCCCTTTTGGAGGGAGTCTATAAATGTATTGCTTTATTTAAAATGTTTGCTTCCCGTTTTTTGTTTTCAATACTTCTGTCTACTTAAATCAGGCAGTCAAGCGCACAATATAAGATCTATTATCTTGGTACTAGAGTGTATAGTCTCACCTTTCTCATACAAGTGAAACCAGTGGCGCAATAGGTTAAACCACCGATTAATGTGTCTATTTAGATCTGAGTTCGAATCCAGGATGGTAGCGTCTGCGCATGTTAGTTTTTTCAGCTTCGAAAATACTCAGCCCTGCTTTTAGAGGGTTAATAGCGCTGGATACAAAAGAGGTGTTTTTGTGTATTTTTAATATATATTTCTTTTTTTTTGTATTACACACTGAAGATTATTCTCAGAGAGATATTATTCTCATTTGTTACGATCAGCCGCCCCTGCAGCTGTTATCACTGACCTTTGGTTAAAGATAGAGACAATCTGGTGTTGTTATAACAGTGTTTATTATATGAGTGTTTATATACATTACAGGATTACTCACACCTTTGTATATGTATATTTGTATTTTACCATAAGATACAAGCAATCATATCACTAAAGTTTTCTGCCATATATTCTGTTGTCATATATTTTCAGTTTTATGATGAGAGCCAACGTGTATTGAATGTTCTGTTTTAATTAATTATTACTGACATCTGTCTGTGATTAGACATTTGGGCTATAAATATCGACTTGTTTGAAGGCAGGACTATACCTTTGATAAAGTCACGTGATCGTGACGAAACACGTCAGGACTCCGCTTTCTGCACACCTGGTCCTGGTGAGTTATCCTTGTGCAATCCATACAGCTTCATCCCCACCATAGCTGACCGGCTAACTGCTACAAGAGGCCGCTGCCCTCTACTTCATTACAGCAGCTCATTACTACCGCCGGCCAGCAACTACGGGAACAGGAGATTGCCGCTTATTCTTCCATAGCGGCAGGAGCCTAGCATTGGGCACCCGACCTTCCCTCTCCACCGTGCATAACATCGGGCAACGCAGGACTGACTAGCCGGGGACGCTCGGCTAGTTCATACCAGCCCCTGTCGGAGAGGTATTATACGCTTTAATTATCTATCCAGTGAATGATAGAATTTATCATCTGGAACTGCACTTACCAATCCTCCTGTTTCCTCTGCATTATATGATAGGAAGCATCTATTTGGAAAGCCATTTTATTATATGGTTGAATTTTTACATCACCTGGGACAGATATAGGTGTGCTGCTAATTTACATGTTTTAATTGTTCTTATTATGAGAGTAAATATTTAATATATTACACGTTGTGCTCTCTATTCTTACATTGCTACTGACACACAGCGCAGCCACTTTTTGTTCTTTAGTTTGTCCATCCATCTCACATAGTGGTTGTGGCAAGCGCGGTGTCTCAGCAGCTTGTTTTTATTTCTTTGATTTATTAAATCACCTACTTGGGTGAGGCGCTGTATAAGTAGTTTTCCCTGTTGTTATGTATGTATGTTTGTGTATGTGAGTGTATTTGTGTATGTATGGATGTAAGAATGGTGTGCTATGTGTGTGTGTATATGTTCCCTGAGAACCGAACCCTACTGAACATCACGTCCTGAGCCCCGGATCCGAGTCTGGCTGGGGTTTTCCCGCCAAACTCGGAAACCAGAATGAGGCAAAATGTCATCATTCCACTGTCGGATTCTCACGGGTTTTAGATTCCATATAAGGGGCCGCGCATCGCCGCCATTTTCACACCAGTCCTGGAGAGTGTAGTGACAGGATGTGTCTCCTCAGTATCTGTTCGAGAAAGTGGTGTGGCGCATGGGGTGGGGACCTGCTCTTTTGTGTAATTCCAGTGCTGTCTTGTGCTGCATCAGTCCAGTCACAGTGGTGGTGTCCTGTGCTGCCATCAGTCCATTGCTGCTGTATAAGTCCAGTCCAGTGCAGTGGTGCTGTCTTGTGCTGCATCAGTCCAGTGGTGGTGTCCTGTGTTGCCATAAGTCCAGTGGTGCTGCCGTAAAAGTCCAGGTGTACTGTTGTATAAGTCCAGCCCAGTGGTGCTGCCGTTTAAGTCCAGGGGTACTGTCATATAAGTCCAGGGGTACTGCAGTATACTCCAGGGGTACTGCCGTATACGTCCAGTCCAGTGGTACTGCCGTATAAGTCCAGTGGTGGTGCCTTATAAGTCCAAGGGTACTGCTGTATAAGTCCAGGGGTACTGCCGAATAAGTCCAGCCCAGTAGTGCTGCCGTATAAGTCCAGTGGTGCTACCGTATATGTCCAGGGGTACTGCTCTATAATTCCAGGGGTACTGTCGTATAAGTCCAGTGGTGCTGCCATATAAGTCGAGGGGTACTGCCGTATAAATCCAGTGGTGCTGCCGTATAAGTCCATGGGTACTGCCGTATAAGTCCAGTCCAGTGGTGCTGCCGTATAAGTCCAGTGGTGCTGTCCTTTGCTGTCTATTATTTATTCCTAATAAAGGGGTTATTAATATTTAATCCAAATAAATTTTACAGGGTTTGCCCTGTGTAGTGTAGGGGTACTCTCTCCTGTGCTGCATATTGTTATGTAACTCCAGAAAAATAATGGAGAACAAAAATTTGGAGGATAAAATAGGGAAAGATCAAGAACCACTTCCTCCTACTGCTGCTGCCGCTGCTGTTGTTGCTGCTGGGAGTCGATCGTCATCCCAGAGGGGCAGTAGGAAGACTTGTACTATATCAACTAAGCAATTGACAGTCCAACATCCTGTTGCAAAGTGGATAACTGAGGCCTTGACAGCTATTTTGGTGTTAGATCGCGTCCAGTATCCGCCATTAGTGCAGTGGGATTTAGACAATTGATGGAGGTAGTGTTTCCCCAATACTAAATCCCATCTAGATTCCACTTCACTAGGAAAGCGATTCCCGGACTGTACAGGGACATTAAGAAAAGTTTCCTCAGTGTCTTGAAAAATGCAGTTGTATTCAGTGTCCCCTTAACCACAGACATGTGGACAAGTGGAGCAGGGCAAACTAAGGACTACATGACTGTGACAGCCCACTGTGTAGATGTATTGCCTTCCGCAGCAACAACAACAGCAGTGGCACCAGTAGCAGTATCTCACAAACGCCAGCTCACTCCTAGGCAGGCTACGCTGTGTATCACCGGTTTCCGTAAGAGGTACACCGCTGACAACCTCTTATGGATACTGAGGGACATCATCGCACAATGACTTACCCCACTTAGACTCTCCTGGGGATTTGTGATATCATACAACGCCACCAATATTGAGCGTGCATCTGGGCAAATTCCAGCACATCCCATGTTTTGCACATACAATTAATTTGGTGGTGCAGATTTTTTTGAAAAATGACAGGGGAATGCAGGAGATGCTATTGGTGGCCCGAAAAATTGCGGACCACTTTCGACATTCAGCCACTGCGTGCCACTCCTAGATGGGCCAGGTGTTTCTGCCGCACTCTTGTGTCGCTTAGCTTAGTCATCCAGCTACCTCGGTGCACCTCTTTTTTTCTTTGCATCATGTGCTGTTTGAGGCCTAGCTTTTAAAAGTGCCGTACTGTCTGACACTAAATTGCCACTCCTAGATGGCCCAGGTGTTTGTGCCACACACTTGTGTCGCTTAGCTTAGTCATCCAGCTACCTCATTGCACATCTTTTTCTTCTTTGCATCATTTGCTGTTTGGGCCTAGTTTATGAAAGTTGCATCCTGTCTGACACTGCAGTGCCACTTCTAGATGGGCCAGCTATTTGTGCCGCACACTTGTGTCACTTAGCTTAGTCATCCAGCTACCTCATTGCATCTCTTTTTCTTCTTTGCATGATGTGCTGTTTGGGGCCTAGTTTTTAAAAGTGCCATCCTGTCTGACACTGCAGTGCCACTCCTAGTTGGGCCAGGTGTTTGTGCCACACACTTGTGTCACTTGTGAACAGAAGTGGTTACTAGACAAAAGCTCTATGCGCAATATACTGCTGCCGGCTTACATAAACTCACACGAGGTATCCTTCACCCCTCACCAACATGACACAATACAAAGAAAAATTTGGAGAAAATGACTTAGCCGGCGCTGTCAGAATGTGGTTCTCATCGTAATACAACCGTCAAACTTCCATTTGCATGACATTCAGTTTCACCATAGGGAAATGAAACAAAGTGGCAATAGTGAAGTTTGTTTAATACACGAAAGAACAATGCAAAACAATAAATTAAAATCAGGTGAATGTCAATTCTGTCAATAATTCCACCAAATAGCTCCTGGTAACTTAAGAATGCAAGCTAATTACCGGAAGACAATGGAACTGTGGCCAAACAGTTCCAAACTGCGCATGAATAGATGATGGAAGCTGGAACAGATTCGATCAGTATCCACGCCGGTCACCAGCAATGAACTTTGCACTCCTTGCAGTCCCCGAAGCTCCCAACGCGTTTCCACTCCTAACTGGAGTCTTTTTCAAGGTATCCTGGTGTATATTGACTTCCTATCACATGTACATATTTAAATGAGAATTGTCCAATCACATGCCAAGGAGCACAGGTGGACCCTAAACATCAACTTCCTACTGAGTCCTTTGGTCTCTACTGTGAGCCTTCCTATTGGCTGTGTCCATAAACAGAAAACTAATTTCCATGGAAACTCATTCCCATGTTCCTCGCATCACGTCACTTCCGGTGACGTGTTTTCGTGTTTCCATGGTGATCGGATGCGGATAATGTACGGGATTGTAGTGTATCTCCTAAAGACGTTTTTTTGTCGGTCTCCATGGCAGCGCTTCCTTCCCCTCGCGTCACTTCCTGTGACGCGCACATCTGTCTCCATGGTAACCCGGTAATGACTGCGTCGCGTCACTTCCTGTGACACGCATGTCGGTCTCCATGGCAACCCGGCATGAGCGTCAGGCACTGTTCTTCACTAGCATTCCGGGATCAGCATTAAATGTGTGGAGTTCATATAGTACTTGATTGGTTTATTTAATTAAGCATATAAAGCCCCAACTGTCCCATTTCTTTCAATGTAGTGGACAAGAGCAGCTTGAATAAAAAATAGATAAATATACTGTTAAAAACATGATACTGAATTAAACATTCATTCTAAGTAACGGGATTAACTTTAAAAGACATGAATAAAGTGCAAACAAATATGAGTAAGGTGCAATCAAATAGAAGTAAAGGTGCAATCAAATATATAGTGCTAGAGATTCTGAGTGCATTTCTCAAGGTGCTGTATCAAAAAGACTATTGTCCTAAAAAAGATGCAGAGAACGGGAGGGAATGCCTATGCAAAATCCTTCATAAAAACCATTTGATTTCAAAGTCGGCATTCAAACCTCCCGGCATAAGCGTACCTAAATTAAAAATCATTTTCATTTCAGCCTGGGCTAATTGTTTTGGTAAATCTTTCCTTCTCCAGTGGCCTTTAATATGTTTCAGACCACAAAACTGTCTGATGGCAGTGGGATTACAGCCATGTTGTTCTCTGAAGTGTTCTGAAAGTGCATGGGTTGTGAGGCATTTTTTGATGTTCCTTAGGTGCTCCCCAAGCCGTACCTTTAGGGGTCTCGATGTCCTGCCCACATACCACAAACCACATGCACATTCTATCCCATAAATCACATTAAAACTGTTGCAAGTAATAAAATCTGTGATGTTAAAATTTTGCCTGTTTACCTCGACACAGGTGATCTTTGATCAGATTACTTTTATCAGAGTGGACCCCCCTATACCCTAAACATAATCCGCACCTGAAGAGACCTTTAGACTGAATTGTTCCCATCGCTTTTTTTGGCGGAAGAGCACTCATCACTAAATTAGATTTTAAATTTGGCGCTCGTCTGAAAATACATTTGGGTTTATTGGGTAATTTGCTCCCTATCACTGGGTCCTTTTTGAGTATTCCCCAGTGTTTCCTAATAGTGGTTTCAATGATTTTATATTGTGAGCTGAATGAAGTTACAAAGGCTCACTCCAAATGGTCTCTCTTTTCTTTCTTGACTGGATTGAATAACTGTTCCCTATCTATGGACATAATCTTTTTCCTAGCACTATCCACCTTTTCTGAATTATAACCTGAATTGATGAACCTATTTTAGATCTCATCTGCCTGTGTGGCAAATATCTCAATGTCAGTACAATTGCGCTTGAGGCGTTTGAATTGACCCTCTGGTATTGAGCTTAACCAGTCTGGATGATGGCAGCTTGTCATTCTTATATAAGTCCTCGAATCCGTTGGTTTCGTGAAGTTTTTTGTTTGGATTGACCCATCTTCAATAAAAACAGTGTCTAAAAAATCGATCGTAGTGGCACTATATGTAAAGGTGAGATGTATATTTAAAATATTGTCGTCCAAATAAATAAAAAAATCCTTGAGGAGGTCCTCTCCTCCCACCCATATGAAAAATACATTGTCTATGTATCTCTTCCAGGACACCAGGTTCGCTCCAAAGGGGCAATTATTCCAAATGTTGTTTTCTTCCCATTGCCCCATAAAAATGTTGGTTTATTGGTTTTTTTATGTAGTTTTCATTTGTGTAATCTTCTCTTCTTCCCCCCTCTCTTCCCTCTAGTTTTTACCTTCTGTCTTCCTACCTCCTGTCCCAGTATTAAAAAGGAGATTGGGCCCGCACTTCTAGTGGTTCAAACCTATTCCGAGTCTCGATGGGTCTCCGGTATACTCTGTGTTCATTGAAATCTTGCTCCCTTCTTCTTTCCCATCTGCGATCTTGTGGTGGGTTTCTGACAAACTCTTTGTCACGGAAATGCATCCCTCGGTTATCTGAAAGAAACTAAGAACTTTCTAGAAGTCATAAAACAGATTGAGTGGCAAGAAGATTACATCCTGGTGACAGCAGACGTTAAGTCTCTTTACACTATTATCAGGCACCAAGATGGTATTGAGCCCTTATCTACCACTTTGAGGAAAAGTGTCCTGAATACAGATTTGCAAGAGTTTTTATTGAATGGTGTGAAGTTCATTTTAGAAAACAATTATTTTGCTTTTAACGGGAGTTTTTATTTACAGAACGTGGGCACAGCCATGGGCACCAGGTTCGCTCCAAGCTATGCCAACATTTTTATGGGGCAATGGGAAGAAAACAACATTTGGAATAATTGCCCCTTTGGAGCGAACCTGGTGTCCTGGAAGAGATACATAGACAATGTATTTTTCATATGGGTGGGAGGAGAGGACCTCCTCAAGGAATTTTTTTATTTGAACGACAAAATTTTAAATATACATCTCACCTTTACATATAGTGCCACTACGATCGATTTTTTAGACATCACTGTTTTTATTGAAGATGGGTCAATCCAAACAAAAAACTTCACGAAACCAACGGATTCGGGGACTTATATAAGAATGACAAGCTGCCATCATCTAGACTGGTTAAGCTCAATACCAGAGGGTCAATTCAAACGCCTCAAGCGTAATTGTACCAACATTGAGATATTTGCCACACAGGCAGATGAGATCTAAAATAGGTTCATCAATTCAGGTTATAATTCAGAAAAGGTGGATAGTGCTAGGAAAAAGATTATGTCCATAGATAGGGAACAGTTATTCAATCCAGTCAAGAAAGAAAAAAGAGACCATTTGGAGTGGGCCTTTGTAACTTCATTCAGCTCACAATATAAAATCATTGAAACCACTATTAGGAAACACTGGGGAATACTCAAAAAGGACCCAGTGATAGGGAGCAAATTACCCAATAAACCCAAATGTATTTTCAGACGAGCGCCAAATTTAAAATCTAATTTAGTGATGAGTGCTTTTCCGCCAAAAAAAGCGATGGGAACAATTAAGTCTAAGAGTCTCTTCAGGTGCAGATTATGTTTAGGGTGTAGGGGGGTCCACTCTGATAAAAGCAAGATCACCTGTGTCGAGGTAAACAGGCAAAATTTTAACATCACAGATTTTATTACTTGCAACAGTTTTAATGTGATTTATGGGATAGAATGTGCATGTGGTTTGTGGTATGTGGGCAGGACATCGAGACCCCTAAAGGTACGGCTTGGGGAGCACCTAAGGAACATCAAAAAATGCCTCACAACCCATGCACTTTCAGAACACTTCAGAGAACAACATGGCTGTAATCCCACTGCCATCAGACAGTTTTGTGGTCTGAAACATATTAAAGGCCACTGGAGAAGGAAAGATTTACCAAAACAATTAGCCCAGGCTGAAATGAAAATGATTTTTAATTTAGGTACGCTTATGCCGGGAGGTTTGAATGCCGACTTTGAAATCAAATGGTTTTTATGAAGGATTTTGCATAGACATTCCCTCCCGTTCTCTGCATCTTTTTTAGGACAATAGTCTTTTTGATACAGCACCTTGAGAAATGCACTCAGAATCTCTAGTACTATATATTTGATTGCACCTTACTTCTATTTGATTGCACCTTACTCATATTTGTTTGCACTTTATTCATGTCTTTTAAAGATAATCCCGTTACTTAGAATGAATGTTTAATTCAGTATAATGTTTTTAACAGTATATTTATCTATTTTTTATTCAAGCTGCTTTTGTCCACTACATTGAAAGAAATGGGACAGTTGGGGCTTTATATGCTTAATTAAATAAACCAATCAAGTACTATATGAACTCCACACATTTAATGCTGATCCCGGAATGCTAGTGAAGATCAGTGCCTGACGCTCATGCCGGGTTGCCATGGAGACCGACATGCGCGTCACAGGAAGTGACGCGACGCAGTCATTACCGGGTTACCATGTAGATGGATGTGCGCGTCACAGGAAGTGACGCAAGGGGAAGGAAGCGCTGCCATGGAGACCGACATAAAAACGTCTTTAGGAGATACACTACAATCCCGTACATTACCTGCATCCGGTCACCATGGAAACACAGAAACACGTCACCGGAAGTGACGTGTTGCGAGGAACATGGGAATGAGTTTCCATGGAAATTAGTATTCTGTTTATGGACACAGCCAATAGGGAGGCGCACAGTAGAGACCAAAGGACTCAGTAGGAAGTTGATGTTTAGGGTCCACCTGTGCTCCTTGGCATGTGATTGGACAATTCTCATTTAAATATGTACATGTGATAGGAAGTCAATATACACCAGGATACCTTGAAAAAGACTCCAGTTAGGAGTGGAAACGCGTTGGAAGCTTCTGGGACTGCAAGGAGTACAAAGTTCATTGCCGGTAACCGGCGTGGATACTGATCGAATCTGTTCCAGCTTCCATCATCTATTCATGTGCAGTTTGGAACTGCTTGGCCATGGTTCCATTGTCTTCAGGTAATTAGCCTGCATTCTTAAGTTACCAGGAGCTATTTGGTGGAATTATTGACAGAATTGACATACACCTGATTTTAATTTATTGTTTTGCATTGTTCTTTAGTGTATTAAACAAACTTCACTATTGCCACTTTGTTTCATTTCCCTATGGTGAAACTGAATGTCATGCAAATTGAAGTTTGACGGTTGTATTACGATGAGAACCACATTCTGACAGCGCCGGCTAAGTAATTTTCTTCAATTTTTACTTGTGTCACTTAGCTTAGTCATCCAGCTACCTCATTGCACCTCTTTTTCTTCTTTGCATGATGTGCTGTTTGGGTCCTAGTTTTTAAAAGTGCCATCCTGTCTGACACTGCAGTGTCACTCCTAGATGGGCCAGGTGTTTGTACCGCACAATTGTGTTGCTTAGCTTAGTCATCCAGCTACCTCATTGCATCTCTTTTTCTTCTTTGCATCATGTGCTGTTTGGGTCCTAGTTTTTAAAAGTACCATCCTGTCTGACACTGCAGTGCCACTCCTAGATGGTCCAGGTGTTTGTGCCGCATACTTGTGTCACTTTGCAAAGTCATCCAGCTACCTTGCGGCAACCTTTTGGCCTAAAAACAATATTGTGAGGTGTTCAGAATAGACTAGAAATTAGTGGAAATTAATGTTATTGAGGTTAATAATACCGTAGGATCAAAATTACCCCCATATTCTGTGATTTTAGCGTTTTTTGTGTTTTTTTTCAAAAATCATCCAGATCCAAAACCAGAAAGGGGGGTTTTGGCAAAACCAATCCAGATCAAAAACACAAGCGGGGATCCAGATCCAAAACCAAAACACGAAAAGTGCCCGCCGCACATCTCTAGTATAAGTTGTCTTGTTTCTTGTTCAGTATTTGTCTATTTCAGCTGCCTTTTTCATATTGTCTTCTTTTTTTAAAGACCTGTGCATGATTGTGTGTGTGTGTGCGCGTGTGTGCATGTGTGTGCGTGTGTGTGCGTGTGTGTGTGTGTGTTTGTGCATGTGTGTGTGTGTGTGTGTGTGTGTGTGCGTGTTAGCATACAGTAATGTGATTGTGTGTTTGTGGGTTTTTTATGTTTATTTCTGTTAAAGACCTGTCATGTGGGAACATAGTAACATAGTACATAGTAACTAAGGTTGAAAATAGACAATTGTCCATCGAGTTCAACCTATTTGTGGTATCCTATGCAGTATTGTTATAGGACTAGATATTTTTATGTTAGGACTAGTTATATTAACTATAATGCGTGCCTACACACCATAACCCTGAATATCTTTATCCAATAGGAATTTATCTAACCCTTTCTTAAAGGTGTTGACTGAGTCCGCCGTTACTACTCTCTCAGGCAGAAAATTCCAAACACGTATTGTCCTTACTGTGAAAAAACCTTTTCGCCTCAATGTGCGGAAACTCCTCTCCTCTAACCTAAGCGAGTGACCATGTGTCCTCTGTGCTGATCTTATTGAAAACAGGTCCGTTGCAAGCTCTGTGTATTGACCCCTTATATATTTGTAGATGTAGATCATGTCCCCTCTTAGTCTCCTCTTTTCCAATGTAAACATGCCTAGCATTGCAAGCCTTTCTTTGTATTCCAGCATCTCCATGCCCTTGATTAGTTTGGTTGACCGTCTCTGAACCTTTTCTAGCGCCAGGATATCCTTTTTGTAATATGGTGCCCAAAATTGTACACAGTATCCAAGATGTGGCCTCACTAGTGATTTATATAATGGAAGTATAATACTCTTGTCCCTTGCATAAATTCCCTGTTTAATGCATGCTAATATCTTTTTAGCCTTCTTTGCTGCACTCCTACTTTGGGTACTGCTGCTTAATTTGTAACCTATGTGAACCCTAAGTCTTTTTCCAGTACAGAATCCCCTAATATTACCCCATTTACTATGTAGGTGTTATTTTTGGTCTTACCTTACACTTGTGTTGAACCTCATTCTCCATTTTGTTGCCCATGCTTCCAGTTTAATTAAGTCATTCTGAAAAGACTCAGCATCCCCCTCCGTATTTATAACCTTACACAATTTGGTATCGTCTGCGAAAATTGACACCATGCTCTCTAGACCTACTGTTAGGTCATTGATGAAAATGTTGAACAAAAGTGGTCCAAGTACAGACCCTTGTGGCACACCACTTAGCACTTTAGTCCAATTTGAATATGATCCATTGGCCACAACATGCTGTTCCCTATTATCTAACCAATTATTGACCCAAGTGCATATTGTGCTCCCTAGCCCTATTTCTTGTAGCTTATAGATAAGTTGCATGTGTGGTACTGTGTCGAAAGCTTTGGCAAAGTCTAAAAAGATTGCATCCACTTCCTTACCCTGATCAAGGTTCGCACTTACTGTTTCATAAAAGCCAAGTAAGTTGGTTTGACATGATCTGTCCTTCACAAATCCATGTTGGTTCCTTTTAATGACCTTATTGGCTTCAAGGAACTTTTGAATACTGTCCCTTAGAATACCTTGCAATACTTTCCCCACTATAGATGTAAGACTAACTGGTCTATAATTACCCGGTAACGGGCATTATAATCCTCTATGGCTCAATTGGGTTACATTCCTGTAAGTCAATTGTTACCTCTCAAAATTAATTCATTTACCTGCTGTTTCCTTTTATCTGTCTGAGGCTAGTTATGTTTCTCGAGAGTTTGACGGTGGTTTTATGGTGGTTTTCAAAACTGCCCAATAATAAATAGGTTTATATTCTATACTGTTCTTTCTATGTTCTAAAACATCAATGATGCTTTGATATACAATTCTGTTCTACTCTGTTCTAAAGTGTGCTCCCGTGGCGGTTTTGAGGTGGTTATGGCCTTAGTAAATTGTAGGATTTTAAAACAATTTGCCAATGAGTAAATTTTGGTCTGTTCTTAAAAGTTTATAAATAAAAATTGTTCCGTATAGAAGCAAGTCATTGCAATTCTGCTATTTCAGCTGGAGATTTCCAAATGGCATGCTGGAAGGTCCAGGGAAGGGGTTACAGCCTGTGCCATCCAAGCAGGGGTCAGTGCCTAGGAGTTCAGAGACCCTACAGTCAGCAAATCTATCAAGTAAAAGTCAGTATTAAATGCACATTGTAACATTATAGCAGTGGTTCCCCATCTTTTTTGAATCACGGCACCCTAGAGTATCAGAATTATTTTTACGGCACCCCTAGGCTATAAGTTTCTAATTGAGAAATTTAGAAAGAAATATTAAATTAAGTAAATTGTGTTTATATGTCAGCATTAGGTTCAACTGTGTTATGAGGGACAAGATTTGCTTCTGTTTGTCCACAGTTGTTATAATTGACATCTACCAGCACTGGTTTTGCCTATTACATTGACCATAAATAATTGGAATTGGTCCTGGATCACCAATCTGATGTACCTCAGGGTTCCACGGCACAGTTTGAGAACCACTGAATTATGGTGTAAGTTTCTGAAAGAGCTGACTGGTTCCCACTTATATACTGTAATCTATATGTTTAGTCTAATTAAAATCATGCCACACTCCAAGTAAAATAAATAGGACTTCCACCCAAAATAAGCAGATGAATCTCAGACATGTTGCTGACATTTGAAAGATATGTTGCAAATAGCTGACCTACCTTAGTAACATCTGCAAACGTGGCAACAAACTGTAGACTGAAATTACTGTTTCCTAACTTTTATATTTTCAGTTAATCTGAACTTTCATCTAGACCTATATCTATTTTTGGTTCTTCTCTTGCAAGGTGGTTCACCCTGCAGCGATTTAATAACATCCGAGGCTTCTTGTATGATCTAAATTCACAGGAGGATATGATTAGACATTATGCTAAGTCCCCTGTGCAGATGATCATTTTTCTTGCTGACAATACCTATTAACAATGTGTGCAACCTTTGCAAGTATGTCACATTACTCTAGGCTGTGCTTAATGTATACTTTCTGCTTATATATTCTTCTGTGCAAAATCAGTGTGACCCAGACTCATTATTGGCATAGTAGCATCTGCCTCTCGCCCAGTGCTAGGTAATTATCATTGGTGGTTAATAATTGGTAATAAAGGCTGACATGTGACTTGGCTTTTATATGTACCTATACATCGATCAGCTGGATCTGATTACAGAGCTCCGTGAATTATGTCCTGTATGTAACCGCTTGTATGGTTACTTATACCACATTAATAGGTGATTGCAAATTGCAATGTATGTTTTAGCCTGTTTCTTTTTTTTATTAGATTCATTATTTTTTAATTTTTAAAATGAACAAGTACGGTGCAAAAATAAACACCGTCACAGAAAAACAAACAAGATGTTCCGTTCCCATCAAATGACAGAAAATTGAAAATAATAAGCACATAAAAAACAACCATATTGTCTGCCTTGTATTCTTTCAAACAACCACAGTTGCATAGTAAATGTGAACAAATAAACATCAAAAAATGTTCACTTAGCAAACATAAAACCAAATTATCCAAGTATAACAATGAAAGAGAAAGACAAGACAAGGGAATACACAAAAGGATGGAAGGTCAGGGTGCAGGGAGGAAGGCAAGAATCAACCATCAAATAACAAAATGAACAGAGATCTGTGTGGCTAATTAAAGAAACGGTCAGCAGACAAGCCTAACGTACAGTCTACTGTAGCTTATGTATGGTGTGGGGGGACAAGTGTAAGATATGTTGGAGATGATTTAAATTCCAACCATTTAAACCATGTGGCCACATAGGGGGTCATTACGAGTTGATCCCTAGCTGCCGTTGTTCACAGCACAGCGATCAGTGAAATAAACGACTAATCTGCGCGTGCGTATGCACCGCAATGCCCACGTGTGATGTACGGGTACAAAGAGCATTGTGGTTTTGCACAAGTTCTAGCGAAGCTTTCAGTTGCACGGCCAAACGCAGGAAGATTGACATGAAGTGGGCGTTTCTGGGTGTCAACTGACTGTTTTCAGGGAATGCTAAGAAAAATGCAGGCGTGTCGGGAAAAATGCAGGCATGGCTGGGCGAACGCTGGGTTGGTGGGTGTGTGACGTCAAAAACCATCCCTCCGTCGTTAGAATCAATGCACACGAAGAGTAACTACAGGGCTGGTCTTGTTTTGCACAAAAAGATTTTGTAGGCGATCTGCTGCGCAAGCGTTCGCACTTCTGCAAAGCGAAAATACACTCCCCAGTGGACGGTGACAATGCGTTTGCACAGCTGCTAAAAGTAGCTAGCGAGCAATCAACTCGGAATGACCCCCATAGTCCGAGTGTTTCTCGACAGCTGTATAAAGTATGGCATCCATATACATATAAAAATCTATCCGTTGGCACCATTCCCAGATCATAGGTGGGGCCCCAGATCTCCAATGGACAGGTACAATAGCCCTGGCTGCATTACATAAATGTTTAAGAAGCAATTTTTTATACGTGGACAGAGGTATATTAGAGTGAGACAACAACCACAAATCCGGACCTACCGGAACCTGATAGCCTACGATCTTGGTTGACAGATAGATAATCTTGGTCCAAAAAGGAATTATTAAAGGGCAGTCCCACCAGATATGTATTAGAGTGCCTTTTTCCTTGCCGCAGCACCAACACAGAGGGGAGACAGACGGGTAGAATTTATGTAAAAGAGTTGGGCACCTGTACCATCTAGTTAGGAGTTTATACTGGGTTTGGGTGACCTCAAGGCTCGTGGAACACTATGCAGAAATTAGACATTGCTTATCTCAGTTTATTGTGATTCCACGAGAATTAAGATCCCCATTCCAGGTGTCGAGAAATGTCGGGTGTGATGGAAAATTACTGTGTAATAAAATTTTATAAATCCCCGAATTTGTGTGTGTGGGTACCACAGACTAAGTGCACATCACTTCAAACGGTGTAAGGTCCCTAAGAAATGTTGACAAATCTCTATGAGAAGATATAAAGGAACGTATTTGAATGTAAAACCAGCAATCTTTTGCTAGAGTAATGTCCAGTCCGCTAATCACAGAGAAGGGATGAAGTACACCGTGTGACATGAGGTTGCACAATCTGTATAGGCCTGCCTTCTTCCAGGTTGAGGCCGTCTTACCAGAAATACCTGGAGGTAAATCAGGGTTATCTAAGATAGGCAAAAGTGGAGATAGTTCAGAAGAGATTCTGCAGTGGTAGCGCAGCCGTTTCCAGAGCATTAAAGAGGGGCCTACCATCGAATGTGTGCTGTGAGGTAATTTAGAGAGCCAAGGAACAGCTTTCAGATGTAATTTCATAGAAAAGTTTTCCAAGTCTACCCATTGTAGTTTTGTTAAACCTGGCCGGGACCATTCCATAATCCTGTGTAAGACTGTGGCCTGATAGTAAGCGCTGATCATAAGCAGTTGTTGCCCACCTTGAGTTTTACAACAAAATAGGTTACAATGTTTAAAATCGAGGCTTATGGCCTCCCCAAACAAAGTGACTGATTGCTTCCGATGAAAATTGGACCGTCAATTTCAAGGGAATTGTCTGATATAGATATAACAGTCTGGGAAGTATATTCATTTTCACAATATTGATACGTCCTAACCATGAAAATTTCTGCGTGAGCCATTGCGCCATCTTCTGTTTTCGTTTTTTTAAGAGGGGTACATGATTTAAGTTGAGAGTCGTGGCAAGAGAAGTAGGGATTAGAACACCTAAATATTTTATATGGTATGGGTGCCATGTAAATGGAAATTCCATAGTAAGAGCCGAAACCAGCTGCCCCGGTAAGATAACACTGAGAGCCATGGATTTTGAGTAATTCATTTTAAAATTAGAGAGTTGACCAAAGCATGAAAATTCTTCCATAAGGTTGGGAAGAGAAACTATCAGGTTAGTTATGACCGCTAGTAGGTCATCTGCAAATAGAGCCAGGCAATATTGCAATTTGCCAGCCTGTAGACCAGTAATGTTAGGGTTACTTCTTATTGCCCTAGCTAAGGCTTCCATACATAGTACAAAAACCAAGGGTGAAAGAGGGCATCCTTGGCGTGTGCCATTAGATATCCTAATCTGAGAGTGTGCCATTCACCCTAACTCGTGCCAATATTTTTTGCAGAAATATATCACCCAGGCCCAATCGTCGAAGAACCATCTCCATAAAGACCCAGTCCACCCGGTCAAGAGCTTTCTCAGCATCAGTTGAGAGAAGCAGCAGAGGGGAATGTGTAGACTGAGCATGTGCAATGATATCAATAACTTTAAAGGTATTATCTCTCGCCGCTCTACCTGGAACAGAGCCAACTTGATCATGGTGTATGACATCTGGTTGAAGGGGCCCAAGACGATTGGCCATGAGTTTGGCATAGAGTTTAACATCAACATTCAAAAGTGAAATAGGTCTATAACTGGATGTGAGAGAAGGGTCTTTACCCTCTTTAGGGATGTCAGTGATATGGGCTCCAAGGAACTAGTCAGAGAACGGGACCCCCTCAGAAACAGCGTTCCATGCTTTAAGCAAAAGGGGGACAGGTTTATCATGAAAGGCTTTGTAGTAAGTAATGGGGAAGCTGTCTGGGCCCAGACTTTTACCAGGCAGAGAGGCTTTAAGGGCAGCAGTGAGTTCATCTTCCATAAAAGGGGCCTCTAATGCCTGCACGATCTCGACCGGGAGAGAAAGAAATTCCACTGCCTCTAAAAAGTTTTCAGTTGCAGCTCTGTGAGCATCAGTGTCAGAGACTGAGCGTGTCAAGGTTAAATTATACAGCTCTGTGTAATAGGCATGAAAAAACCCTTGCTATATCTTTGTCAGTAACACAAGTGGAGCCTGTTGAGTTTTTGATTTTAGGGATGTATGTGAGTGCGCACTGCATTCTGCCAACACTTTCCCCAGTCTATTCCTCCACCTATAATACCTATGACTACAACGGCAGAATGTTTGGAAAAAAGGTTTATCCTGCACCGACCTGGTTATATATATGAAAGATGATAATACTTGGGCCAAAAATTGGACAATATTACTAAGTATTAATTGTTCCGATCTGTCCCTATGGCGGTGCGCCCAGAGTCAAGAAGAAGGTAAATACAACGAAAAAAAGAGAAAGTATGACTCTTGTTTGGGCGCACTCTTAATGTATCTTAGTGTCTACTGATGAGTGATGTGTCTAAGATATGATATAATCTTTATTTCTACTCTTAAAATAAATGGGAACTCAGCAAAAACAAAGGTTAATAGAAAAATTGGACATGAATGAATATTAACATATCAACAAAGGAAAAGATAATTTCCTGAAAAAATGGAATGTTCAGATCTTAATTATGCTTTGATAAATGCATATAGGAAGATAGCTACATGCCATGCTTCTTCCGTCTGCCAAAGATCTGTACAAACTGTGTTTGTATTGATAAGGCCCTAAATAGGGTTAATTTCGTGAGAGGGAAAAACCCACAGACTGAAATCTGACCCTATTAATTTATCCCTGTCTTGGATAAAATGCAAAGGGTAAGACAGGTGGGATCTAATTACTAGAAATAGTGAGAATAAGTGTAAGTAGTGATCCATCTGTTAGTGTTATCCCACAAGGAATGGGGTCTTCCTACTTCACTGGGTATTCCCTAGCGGTCGCCCGTCTAGGTACTGACCTAGCCCACCTCCGTTTAGCTTCCAAGATTGGGCATGAGCGTAGGGGTATGGTCGTAGGGAGACTTGCCCTGTGCCACTAATGAGAGTGCACCGAAAGGAGGGATTGTTTTCTCCTGAGAGAGGAAAGGGAAAAAATGGGGGAAGAAGAATGGTGAAAGATCTTGTAAGCGTGAATCTGCTGTCCTCGTTAGACGGAAGAGACGTGTCTCCAGAGGGGACACGTTCCCCAGAATCGTGGATGAGAGTTCACGGAAGGAAGAAAAGAGTGGGAAAAACAATGAAGAAGAGTGACAGTTGATAATGGGTCCACTACAATGTGAGGTCCCTATTGGTCCCTTTTGAAAGTCAAATATAGTACTGGATGCAACATTGGTTTTGTATGCATCTGTTCGTACCAATTATGATTTTCTGATGAATATTATGATGTTAAAAAATATATATAGCCCACCATTTCTGTACTGTAACAGAAAGAATAAGGTGATTGCCGACCTTCTGAGGACGTGTCAGCACAGTACCTACGGTGGACCTATTGCGAGACCACACACCACCGCCTGTCCTTATTGCATTTAGTGAATAATTAACAGGTTATATGATACACATCACATAGGAGTGCCAGTAATAATAATCACAGTAATTCTTTTTTAGAACCGATAAGTAATTACCTGGAGCATAAGGAACCTATTCAGTTGTACCATTTTAAATATACAGAACCACATACAATTGTCAGGCAAGCGTGATGTGTACAGGGCTATATGGAATTGAAAAAAAACACAGTTTGAGATACCTAAAGCAGACTTAACTGCGGGACCACACTCCACCTATCCCTATTGATTCAATGAGTGATTGTACAGATATGGCGTGCACCTGAGAGCGCCAGCAGACACAGAGTAAAGAAATTTTTCTGCATCAATGAGTATTTTAGCTGGAGCATTGGAACTGGTGATATAAAGCAAGTAATAGTTAAATATTGCCCTGTGGTGTTAAGGTAGGTGAGGTATCCGCAAGAATGCGGGACCCCCTTCCCCCCTGTCCCTATTGATTCAGGGAATGATTGTGCCGGAATATAATACCCCTAAAAGCCTCAGCAGTAGCAATGTTAAAAAAAATCCCACTTCAATAGTGATTATTTAAGCTGGAGCATCAAAACCAGTTCAATAATACAGGTAAGTATTGAATATCACCCATGAAGTCTTCAGGTAGGCGAGGTGCCCGCAGGAAAAAAGGGGAAAACGTGTTTCACCCGGTCACGGGCTTGTTCACTTTCATTGAGAGCAGCTGATATATGCTGAGTTCCTGGGTATTTAAAGCCCCCTCCATTTGCTAGCAACCAATGACTGTGGCTGGGGGCGGGAACTGGGTAAATGAGCCTGATTGGCCGTGTCGCGCTGGGCGGGCTCATCTGCTGGTAAGGGATAAACATCGGGGGTTACTAGGTGGGCGGACGATATACATCCTGTTTCCATAACTAGTGTGCCGTGTGAGGACGGACCTCGTAAGCGGCATCACGTGTGAGATATGAGGGCGGAAGTAATATTGTGGACTTCCGCCCTCGGATGATGTTATTGTGTTGCCGGGATACGTTAGGCAGCTTACATTGTGTGCGGCGTAGAGTATAGTATGAGGGCGGAGGTAATGCTGTTCACAGCAACCGGAGACTTCCTCAAGATGGATATCCCCAGCAAAAAATGATTTTCCTCTTGTTAAGTTCCTCAGTGATTGGGCGCAACAGTCATCATTGTTGCAATGTGGCCCATGAAAGGTCCTGAAATATCTGTATTGGGTGGCCGTTAAAGTCTAATTCGGTAGCCTGTCGCGACTTTCTCAAAATCTCTTTAACATGGAAATAGTGAAGCCGGCAAATTACATCTCGTGGATGCTCTGTGGGAGCTCCTTTGGGGCGAAGAGCTCTGTGCGCTCTATCGAACATGATCTGCAAGTCTGAATCAGCTTCCAAAAGTTCATTAAAGATTTTGATCAGAGCATCCACAATATCCCTGGGGGTGGGGGGGTTACAACCTCAGGCAAGCCTTTAATCCTCAGAATATTTCTCCTGCCTGGTTGTCTATCTCCTCAAGTCTATGTTTCATATCAATCAACGACTGAGATTGGCGAGAGATAAGGTCATGGAGAGACGCCAGTTTAGTGTCAGCCTCCTCCCTACCCTCCTCTAGGGTCACCACACGATCCGCCAATTGAGTGAGATCACTTTGCAAGGTGGTGATACATGCTTGGATGGAATCCTGGATCCATTTCTCCATTAATTGTAGGTCTTGTTGGATATCTTGGCGAGTTAGGAGGGAGCGCAGTTGAGATAGTATAGCCTGCACATCAGAAGAATCCTTATTGGGGCTGCCAGAGTGGGTAGGCAGTGGAGCTGAGGAGACCGCGTCCCCTTCCATGGAGTTGGATTCCAGGTATGGTGAGGAGGGAGCAGAAGAAGCAGAGTCACAAACAGGTGTGCCAAATAGGGCATGAAAAGCTGCGGTTTTAGAAAGCTTTACCGGTGTGTTGTCAAATTTCTTGGAGCTACGGCGTCTCAGCATGAGGTAAAAAGAGCAGGTGCCACATTATGTCGACATTGGAGAATCAATTTGAATGACTAGACACAGCTGGAACACCACCATAGTACACGGTCTCCTAAACATGGTTCGGTTGCATCACTTCTAAAATAGGTCATGCCATCAGGACTGAGCAGCCGAGTATATCCAGGAGGGGGATAACTTCCACAAATCAAAGCATGATATAGTTGAAGGAAAAGACAGGCAAAATCAATTCTTCATGTAGAGCTGTGTCTCAATCCTACACAAGTAGATATATCAATTCCCACCACCAGAGGGAGGCTTGTGTCTGCAAGTGTGTACACAGGAATCTAGAATAGGACAGTACTTAGCAGGGCTGACAAGAAAGGGTGCAGGGCACACTGTACTTCCTCCACAGGCAGTCAAGACCTACTACAGCCAATGCACCAGTCTATGGGAAAGGGGCTATCTTAAACCCCAGTACCTGGAGTCCAGTATCTGTCTGGAGCGCTCAGGATCAAGGCAGAGCAGCGGGTGCTTCAGGAGGAGAGATGAGCAAGATGGCCACCAGGTGATTCACTGCTTCTGTGCAGCAGCCCAGTCCCCAGCGTCTCCAGTTGCCGGCACAGGCAGAAGGGCAGGAGCGCCAGCGGAGGGCCCCACACTTCACACCGCGGCCGCCGGGACACCACTAGACTGAGGAGGAATATGGAGCAGAGCAGCGGTCCATGGCCTCAACTTTGGAGGGCCAGGCAGAAGTGCAGCACAAATCAAGGTCCCGGCCTGGGGTGGCGGGTAGGCCGCAATCCGCGGGAGCTCTGGTGAGTGCTCCCGACTCCGCGACCTATGCTTCACCACACCAGGGGGCTAGAGAGGAATTGTGCGCAATCAGGGCGAGAGGGGAGAACAGAGGGCAGGCACTGGGGTATAAATAAATACAATTGTAGCCAGAGCTCAGGACAAACGTGGCCATCTCTTGTAGCAGCCAAGCCACGCCCCCCCCCCCCCCCTAGCCTATTTCTCAACAGCAGAGTTCTACAGTATATATGGAAAAGTAAGTTAGGAAAATAGTTTAGAATGGATCTAGACATTCCCTGAATATATACTTTCTCTGACGTCCTAGTGGATGCTGGGAACTCCGTAAGGACCATGGGGAATAGACGGGCTCCGCAGGAGACTGGGCACTCTAAAAGAAAGATTAGGTACTATCTGGTGTGCACTGGCTCCTCCCTCTATGCCCCTCCTCCAGACCTCAGTTAGAATCTGTGCCCGGCCAGAGCTGGGTGCTCCTAGTGGGCTCTCCTGAGCTTGCTAGAAAGAAAGTATTTGTTAGGTTTTTTATTTTCAGTGAGATCTGCTGGCAATAGACTCACTACTATGTGGGACTGAGGGGAGAGAAGCAAACCTACCTGCGTGCAGCTAGCTTGTACTTCTTAGGCTACTGGACACCATTAGCTCCAGAGGGTTCGAACACAGGGCCTGACCTCGATCGTCCGTTCCCGGAGCCGCGCCGCCGTCCCCCTTGCAGACCCAGAAGACAGAAGAAGGAGATGAAATCGGCGGCAGAAGACTCCGGTCTTCATTAAGGTAGCGCACAGCACTGCAGCTGTGCGCCATTGCTCCCACAGCACACCACACACTCCGGTCACTGTAGGGTGCAGGGCGCTGGGGGGGGGGGGCGCCCTGGGCAGCAATTATATTACCTTTTGGCTAAATATACACATAATACAGTCAACAAACTGTATATGTGTAAAAAAAAAACGCCATTAAAGTAAAGAAAACGCGGGACAGAAGCCCGCCGCTGAGGGGGCGGAGCCTTCTTCCTCAGCACACCAGCGCCATTTTCCCTTCACAGCTCCGCTGGAAGCACGCTCCCCAGGCTCTCCCCTGCAGTATCCAGGTACAAGATGGGTTAAAAAGAGAGGGGGGGCACATAAATTTAGGCGCAAATCGATACAAACAAGCAGCTATTGGGAAAATCACTTATTAGCAGTGTAAATCCCTGTGTTATATAGCGCTGTGGTGTGTGCTGGCATACTCTCTCTCTGTCTCCCCAAAGGACTTTGTGGGGTCCTGTCCTCAGTCTGAGCACTCCCTGTGTGTGCGGTGTGTCGGTAAGGCTGTGTCGACATGTTTGATGAGGAGGGTTACGTGGAGGCGGAGCAGGGGCAGATACATGTGGTGTCGCCCCCGACGGGGCCGACACCTGATTGGATGGATATGTGGAAGGTCTTAACCGACAGTGTCAACTCCTTACATAAAAGGTTTGATGACGCAGCAGCCTTGGGACAGCCGGGGTCTCAGCCCGCGCCTGCCCAGGTGACTCAGAAGCCGTCAGGGGCTCATAAACGCCCGCTAGCTCTGATGGTAGACACAGATGTCGACACGGAGTCTGACTCCAGTGTGGATGAGGATAAGACAAATGTTCAGTCTGCAAAAGCCATCCAATGCATGATTACTGCAATGAAAGATGTATTGCACATTTCTGATATTAACCCGGTTACCACCAAAAGGGGTATTATGTTTGGGGAGAAAAAGCAGCCAGTGACTTTTCCCCCATCTGATGAATTAAATGATTTGTGTGAAGAAGCGTGGAGTTCCCCTGATAAGAAACGAGTGATTTCTAAGAGGTTACTGATGGCGTACCCTTTCCAGCCAACGGATAGGTTACTTTGGGAAACATCCCCTAGGGTGGACAAGGCGCTAACACGCTTATCTAAAAGGGTGGCACTGCCGTCTCAGGATACGGCCGCCCTAAAGGATCCTGCGGATAGAAAGCAGGAAGCTATCCTGAAGTCTGTGTATACACACTCTGGTACTCTACTGAGACCTGCTATTGCTTCAGCCTGGATGTGTAGTGCTGCAGCAGCATGGACTGATACCCTGTCAGACAACATTGATTCCCTCGACAGGGATACTATTTTGCTAACCATCGAACATATAAAAGACGTCGTCTTATATATGCGGGATGCACAGAGGGACATTTGCCTGCTGGCATCTAGAATTAATGCAATGTCCATTTCTGCCAGGAGAGTATTATGGACTCGGCAGTGGACAGGTGATGCAGGTTCTAAAATACACATGGAGGTTTTGCCTTATAAGGGTGAGGAACTATTTGGGGATGGTCTCTCGGACCTAGTATCCACAGCAACTGCTGGGAAGTCGACTTTTTTGCCTCAGGTTCCCTCACAGCCTAAGAAAGCACCGTATTATCAAATGCAGTCCTTTCGGCCTCAGAAAGGCAAGCGGGTCAGAGGAGCATCCTTTCTGGCCAGAGGCAAGGGTAGAGGAAAGAAGCTGCACCAGGCAGCCAGTTCCCAGGAACAAAAATCCTCCCCTGCTTCCACTAAGTCCACCGCATGACGTTGAGGCTCCACAGGCGGAGCCAGGTGCGGTGGGGGCGCGTCTACGAAACTTCAGCGACCAGTGGGTTCGCTCACAAGTGGATCTAAATTGTATCTCAGGGATACAAGCTGGAGTTCGAGGCGACTCCCCCTCGCCGTTACCTCAAATCAGCCTTGCCAGCTGCTCCCAGGGAAAGGGAGATAGTACTGGCGGCAATTCACAAGCTGTACCTCCAGCAGGTGATAATCAAGGTCCCCCTCCTTCAACAGGGCAGGGGTACTATTCCACAATGTTTGTGGTACCGAAACCGGATGGTTCGGTGAGACCCATCCTGAATTTAAAATCCTTGAACACTTATATAAAGAAGTTCAAGTTCAAAATGGAATCGCTCAGGGCGGTTATTGCAAGCCTGGAAGAGGGGGATTTTATGATGTCGCTGGACATCAAGGATGCTTACTTGCATGTCCCCATTTTCCCACCTCACCAGGAGTACCTCAGGTTTGTGGTACAGAACTGTCATTACCAATTCCAGACGTTGCCGTTTGGTCTCTCCACGGCTCCGAGAATATTTACCAAGGTAATGGCCGAAATGATGATACTCCTTCGAAGAAAGGGAGTTATAATTATCCCGTACTTGGACGATCTCCTCATAAAGGCGAGGTCCAAAGAGCAGTTGTTGGTCAGCGTAGCACTCTCTCAGGAAGTGTTGCAACAGCACGGCTGGATTCTGAATATCCCAAAGTCGCAGCTGATTCCTACGACGCGTCTGCTTTTCCTGGGAATGATTCTGGACACAGAACAGAAGAAGGTGTTTCTCCCGGAGGAGAAGGCCCAGGAATTGTCATCTCTGGTCAGGGACCTCCTGAAACCAAAACAGGTGTCGGTGCATCACTGCACGCGAGTCCTGGGAAAGATGGTGGCTTCTTACGAAGCAATTCCCTTCGGCAGGTTCCATGCAAGGATCTTTCAGTGGGATTTGTTGGACAAATGGTCCGGATCGCATCTTCAGATGCATCGGTTGATCACCCTGTTCCCAAGGGCCAGGGTGTCTCTGCTGTGGTGGCTGCAGAGTGCTCATCTTCTCGAGGGACGCAGGTTCGGCATACAGGACTGGATCCTGGTGACCATGGATGCAAGCCTCCGAGGATGGGGGGCAGTCACTCAGGGAAGAAACTTCCAGGGACAGTGGTCAAGTCTGGAGACTTCTCTACACATAAATATATTGGAACTAAGGGCCATCTACAACGCCCTGAGTCAAGCAGAGTCCCTGCTTCAAAACCAATCTGTACTGATTCAGTCAGACAACATCACGGCGGTCGCCCATGTAAACCGCCCGGGCGGCACAAGAAGCAGGATGGCAATGGCAGAAGCCACAAGGATTCTTCGATGGGCGGAGAATCACATGCTAGCACTGTCAGCAGTGTTCATTCCGGGAGTGGACAACTGGGAAGCAGACTTCCTCAGCAGGCACGACCTCCACCCGGGAGAGTGGGGACTTCATCAAGAAGTCTTCACACAGATTGTAAATCGTTGGGAACTGCCACAGGTGGACATGATGGCGTCCCGCCTCAACAAAAAGCTAGAAAAATATTGCGCCAGGTCACGGGACCCTCAGGCGATAGCTGTGGACGCACTAGTGACACCGTGGGTGTACCAGTCAGTTTATGTGTTCCCTCCTCTTCCTCTCATACCCAAGGTACTGAGGATAGTAAGAAAGAGAGGAGTAAGAACTAAACTCATCGTTCCGGATTGGCCAAGAAGAACTTGGTACCCAGAACTACAAGAAATGATCTCAGAGGACCCATGGCCTCTGCCTCTCAGACAGGACCTGTTACAGCAGGGGCCCTGTCTGTTCCAAGACTTACCGCGGCTGCGTTTGACGGCATGGCGGTTGAACGCCGGATCCTAGCGGAAAAGGGCATTCCGGATGAAGTTATTCCTACGCTGATAAAGGCTAGGAAAGACGTGACAGCAAAACATTATCACCGTATATGGCGAAAATATGTTGCTTGGTGTGAGGCCAGGAAGGCCGCTACAGAGGAATTCCAGCTGGGTCGATTCCTGCACTTCCTACAGTCAGGAGTGACTATGGGCCTAAAATTAGGTTCCATAAAGGTCCAGATTTCGGCCCTATCCATTTTATTTCAAAAAGAACTGGCTTCACTGCCTGAAGTTCAGACGTTTGTTAAGGGAGTGCTGCATATTCAGCCCCCTTTTGTGCCTCCAGTGGCACCTTGGGATCTAAACATTGTGTTGGATTTCCTGAAATCACACTGGTTTGAGCCACTTAAGACCGTGGAGCTAAAGTATCTCACGTGGAAGGTGGTCATGCTGTTGGCCTTGGCTTCGGCTAGGCGTGTGTCAGAATTGGCGGCTTTGTCATGTAAAAGCCCGTATCTGATCTTCCATATGGACAGGGCAGAATTGAGGACTCGTCCCCAATTTCTCCCAAAGGTGGTATCAGCGTTTCATTTGAACCAACCTATTGTGGTGCCTGCGGCTACTCGGGACTTGGAGGCTTCCAAGTTGCTGGACGTAGTCAGGGCTTTGAAAATCTATGTAGCCAGGACGGCTGGAGTCAGGAAAACTGACTCGCTGTTTATCCTGCATGCACCCAACAAACTGGGTGCTCCGGCTTCAAAGCAAACTATTGCGCGCTGGATCTGTAACACGACTCAGCAAGCTCATTCTGCGGCAGGGTTACCGCAACCTAAATCAGTAAAAGCCCATTCCACAAGGAAGGTGGGCTCTTCTTGGGCGGCTGCCCGAGGGGTCTCGGCTTTACAGCTTTGCCGAGCTGCTACTTGGTCGGGTTCAAACACATTTGCTAAGTTCTACAAGTTTGATATCCTGGCTGAGGAGGACCTTGCCTTTGCTCATTCGGTGCTGCAGAGTCATCCGCACTCTCCCGCCCGTTTGGGAGCTTTGGTATAATCCCCATGGTCCTTACGGAGTTCCCAGCATCCACTAGGACGTCAGAGAAAATAAGAATTTACTCACCGGTAATTCTATTTCTCGTAGTCCGTAGTGGATGCTGGGAGCCCGTCCCAAGTGCGGACTCTCTGCAATACATGTATATAGTTATTGCTTAACTCAAGGGTTATTGTTATGAGCCATCTGTTACTGAGGCTCAGTTGTTGTTCATACTGTTAACTGGGTATGGTTATCACAAGTTGTACAGTGTGATTGGTGTGGCTGGTATGAGTCTTACCCTGGATTCCAAATCCTTTCCTTGTTGTGTCAGCTCTTCCGGGCACAGTTTCCTTAACTGAGGTCTGGAGGAGGGGCATAGAGGGAGGAGCCAGTGCACACCAGATAGTACCTAATCTTTCTTTTAGAGTGCCCAGTCTCCTGCGTAGCCCGTCTATTCCCCATGGTCCTTACGGAGTTCCCAGCATCCACTACGGACTACGAGAAATAGAATTACCGGTGAGTAAATTCTTATTTTATTGCTAAATATTATTATTATTATTAATAATAATAATAATAATAATAATAGAGAAGTAGCCACACTCAGCTTTGCCTCCGAGGGTTCTAGTCCTTGCAAATCTGGCGCTGCTGACTTCCACCCGTGCACACACCACCATACGATATACAATGGGCTGCAGCTAGTCGGAGCAAGAAGTATTATGTCGCATATGCAGCACAGCATGCCATGTGTGCTTGTGCGGCTGTGCCGCGTGTAAAATAAGCGTGACTACACCAGTATGTTCAGCTCTAGTTTAAGTGCAAGAGTAGAGTGTACATAGCAGCTGACTGTGAGTGGGAAGCGTTGTGTTTGCAGGTGGCAGCATAAGCCTGATTTATTACTAGAGATGTGCAGTTCAGTTTTCCAGAAATCTGAATCTACCCAAATTTTGGGGATCTGAACCAAACCAAAGCCCGGTTTGGATCCCTCTAGGAAATGTGATCCGAACTGAGTCTCAGTTCAGCTCTTTCCATGGTTCAGAATTTGGATTTTAAATCCAAAGTTTGAGTTTTGGGTAGCAAAAATTACACTATTTTAGCTGCTTAAAATGATTTTTATAGATTTTTTAATCAATGATTATCATTTTATTTATTTATTCGATTCTTTATTCCGAACCAGAAACTGAATCCAAACTAAGGGGGACATGTACTAAACAGTAATAAAAGTGGAGAGGTGAGCCAGTGGAGAAGTTGCCCATGGCAACCAATCAGCATTGACGTAACATTTATCATTTGCTTACTAGAAAAGTATACAGAGGAGCTGATTGGTTGCTATGGGCAACTTCTCCACTGGCTCACTTCTCCACTTTTATCACTGCTTAGTACATGTCCCCCTAAAACACTTGAGGGTGGTTTTGCCAAAGCCAAAACACAATGATGAATTAGAGCCAAAACCAAAACAGGGGGGCCCGCTCACATCTGCATCCCTTCCACATGCGCATGACTGAGAATAACACATAGCTTTAGATACACTCCCACAACATTTCTGTAAAACGCTTACAAGTCGCGGCAGTTCCATGAAAACGCATTGTCTCCACCCAGTTCTCGTCTTGATACATCCTATTTCACGGAAAGACAGATCCTGCCAAAGTTCCATGCAACTCAGAATAGAACAGGTATCTGCACATGCGCGCCATCATAACACTTTGCGTCCATGCACAGAGATCCGTCCCACTCAGGATCAGCCCCATTGTAGGTGTTCCACTTTGCAGAAAGAGAAACTGTTCTTTCTATTTATTATGCTAAAGATGTAAATGATTCCATACAGTTTTCTGCCCCCCTAAAGCTTACTGCCAGAAGGAGCTGCCTCAGTATAAAGAGTCCATTAACTTTTACCCATTTATGTACTGAAAAAAAATGCAAGAACACATCTTCTTTGGTACCTATGTAATGTCATTGTGCACAAGAGTTTCCCGGTGCTTGATAATACCACATAAAATGTTACAGAATCGCATAAAAGTGTAAACTTGTAAAATGCATCTTATTGAGGCATGAGGCCAGAAACAGAGGAGGACACAGAAGCGCCTACCATTGTGTCTATTGGTGGACACCCATCTATGACTTTATGTAAATGTCACTACAGAGTCCTCCCTTGTGGATGTTCATTCATCCGAATGTGCAAGGACTGTGACACCCACATTCACCCACATTCACCCACTTTAATACTGATTGTTGCATCTTTAGACATACTGTATCATTGGTTGCACCATGGGAACTTGTACCAGTCCTATGGCAGGTGCAATTTCTCTGTCCTAGTATGGGAGCAGTTGAGCATCTGCACATGCGGCGCAGCCACTCCCCCGCAACCATCCCATAACATGCCCATAAGAAATAATACATCTGTGGGTGCAGTAAGATCTCCTCCCTGTCACCGCCCAGGAGGGCCCACTACATTTACAATGCACTTTTTCTTTGTGCATAGGAATCCCTAACTGTTACTCTGTACAGACATACATATGTAAATGTCTACTCATTGCAGCTGGACTCCTACTGAAGTGAATGGCCAGCAGTTGCATGCTCTTGTCGGTTGCCATTGTTGTGTATGCATAGCCGACGCCCTACAATGCCGTGAGTATTGCCGCAACAGCATAAAAGGACACATACATAAATAGATAGATAGATAGATAGATAGATAGATAGATAGATAGATAGATAGATGATAGATAGATAATAGTAGATATGGTGAATGTGCAGGGAAGGAGGGGCAGGGTGGTTGCCATGGGGCCCAGATGCTTAAGGGCCCAAGTTGCCTGGCCTGAAATAGGAGACTTGTCCGCACCCTTATAGGTCTTCATCTCTGTCTCTCCCTCGTCTCCTGCCCTGTTGTTTCACCCTTACAGGCACCGCTGAGTTAATCAGTGAGCATGGCACTGTCAGAGAGTAGGCTTCCTAATTACAGCCTTTGTGACGTGAGCTGAGGGCTGTGGGGTGTGAATTGAGCTCAATGATTGGGTTGGGTACAGGATATCGGCAGTAAAGATGCCAGCGGTCAGAATACCGACACCAGCATCCTGACTGCATTAATCCTGACAGGTGTGAGCAGCTAAACTAACCCTTACCCTACCCCTAACCATAACCATCCCTTACTGCAGCCTAACCCTAACCACCCCCTCCCTCAGCCTAACCCTAACTCCCCCCCTCACCCACACACAAATACAGACTAACCCTCCCCCTAGTTCCTAGCCCTCCACTTGCAGCCTAACACTAACCCTCCCCAGCATACTTACATTCGGTATTCCAGCGTCGGCATTTTGACAGATGTCAGGACTATTGTGAACTAAAGGGTATAAAATGGGGCATGAACTGGAGGCAATGTGGAGTATAATGTCACTAGGTCACCACTACAGGACATCAAATGACGTAGGTAACCACTATGTTTCATAAATGAGTAGGCTTACCATACTATTCCTTTAAACCGGGACACTCAGGAATTTACACAGATTCTGTGGCTGCCTGACTTCAAGTCTGCATTTCACCTTGGTTTAATCAGCCACAGAACCTGTGTAATCCATGATTGTCCCAGTTTAAAGGGATGGTATGGCAAGCCTATAAATGAACTAGGGCACCAATACTGTGCATAAAATATAATTGGGCATCACTATGAAGCACTGAAGAAGGTCGAGATGGCCTAGAACACACCCGTCACTCCAATTCATCCCAGAGATTCTCAGTGGGGTTAAGATATGGACTCTGAGCTGGACAGTACATCCGGGTTATCAAATTTTCTGTATACCAGTCCAGCGTCACCATGGAAACATGACAGGTGGCATTGTCATCCTGATAAAAAAACATTAATCATTTCTGTAGAACTGCCACAATGTAGGGTGCACAGAGCTATCGAGAACATCTCTATACTTCTCAGAGTTAATGTGGCCATGCATTACAACTAGTAGATTCATGCCAAACCAGCTGTCCTACAGCATAACGTCACCACCTCCATGCTTTACTGTAGGTACTGTATACTCTGGCATCAGACGTTCTCCTGGCAATGGCCAAACCCAAACACGTCCATCTGATCTGAAAAGTATAAACCGTGATTCGTCACTCCATAATACTCACGCCACTGTTCCACTGTCCAGTTTTTGCACTCTTTACACCATAGTCAGGGGATGACGAAGTCCCTTATTGGACGAAACGCGTTGGACGTGGCTAGACGACGTGGGTGTTGTGACGTCACCCGCTGGGTCCGGAGCCGGTACGAGAGGTCATTCCGCTAGATCGGAGGACTGACAGTTTTTACCCAAGGCAGAGTGTTGCCAAAATACACGTTTTTAAACTACAATGTACTGTATGTGGATATTTGCTATCTTTATAAAAGTTAAGAAATTACATATTGATGTGTGCGCTCTCCGTTTCTTTGCCTAATATATATATATATATATATATATATATATATATATATAGAACAATCTAGATAATCTAAACATATAATTACAAGTGAGGCAGCATACTATGAAATGCAATTATAGTCTGTAAAGTAGATTAGAATGTAACTGATTAATGGTATGCCAAAATGCAGCTTCAAGCAAAAACATTTCTTTGAAGTTTAGATATGCACAAGAGACGCTCAAGATGTATAATGTCAAACCCAGCTTACACATTTTAACACTGCTGATTTAATCATATTTGATAATAAAATAATTGTTTGTATTTATCCATTGTTTTAAAATTGTAATGGAAATGTAATTGTTCTTGACTTAATAGAAATAGGAAGTACTCTAAGTAAATAATTTGAATTATTTCTAATTAAATTATATTGCTGCCATAATAAACAGAAATAGTATGTGCAGTCTTTTGAATGAACCCCTTTCTGCTGATATTTTATAAACTGTCTTCATTAAACATCATGGAACATATTAAGGTCATGCTTTCTAATGCTATGCTTATGCCATCATCACCAGGGGTGGCTCGAGGGGTGGGCTGTCAGGGCCATTGTTTGGAGCACTGTTGTATAGAAGGGCACAGCCAACCACCTCTGTCCGCCTCTGGCCTGCTCGCACCATGCCTCCAACCACCCGCGGCACACCTCTTTGCCTGCCTAAGCCTCCCGCTCTGTCTGGACCCACCTCTATTGACTAAGTAAGTAAATGAAAGTGCGGAGTGACTGATGAGATCAGTGACGAATCAGACACCGGAGTAACTGGCGGGACTGAGGCTCTGAGCCAGGGAGACATATAAAGGGTAATGAGGGTTCTCCGGCTGGCAGAGAAAGGTAGATAAGGGAACATTGAAGCATATTAAGGGCTATGAGTGACTCTGAGGCTGGTATGTTGAAAGTAGTGATGTGCACCAGAATTTTTTTGGGTTTTGTGTTTTGGTTTTGGATTCGGTTCCGCGGCCGTGTTTTGGATTCGGACGCGTTTTGGCAAAACCTCCCTGAAAATTTTTTGTCGGATTCGGGTGTGTTTTGGATTCGGGTGTTTTTTTACAAAAAGCTCTCAAAAACAGCTTAAATCATAGAATTTGGGGGTCATTTTGATCCCATAGTATTATTAACCTCAATAACCATAATTTCCACTCATTTTCAGTCTATTCTGAACACCTCACACGTCACAATATTATTTTTAGTCCTAAAATTTGCACCGAGGTCGCTGGATGACTAAGCTAAGCGACCCAAGTGGCCGACACAAACACCTGGCCCATCTAGGAGTGGCACTGCAGTGTCAGGCAGGATAGCACTTCAAAAAAATCAAAAAAATAGTCCCCAAACAGCACATGATGCAAAGCAAAAAAGAGGCGCAATGAGGTAGCTGTGTGACTAAGCTAAGCGACCCAAGTGGCCGACACAAACACCTGGCCCATCTAGGAGTGGCACTGCAGTGTCAGGCAGGATGGCACTTCAAAAAAATAGTCCCCAAACAGCACATTATGCAAAGAAAAAAAGAGGCGCAATGAGGTAGCTGTGTGACTAAGCTAAGCGACCCAAGTGGCCGACACAAACACCTGGCCCATCTAGGAGTGGCACTACAGTTTTCTAGCGAGAGGATGAGTGCATCCATCCTCATGTGAATCTGAACCACTAGCCATGAACATAGGCCAGGGCCTCAGCCGTTCCTTGCCACTCCGTGTCGTAAATGGCATATTGGCAAGTTTACGCTTCTCCTCAGACGCTTTTGATTTTTGGGTCATTTTACTGAACTTTTGTTTTCTGGATTTTACATGCTCTCTACTATGACACTGGGCATCGGCCTTGGCAGACGACGTTGATGGCATTTCATCATCTCGGCCATGACTAGTGGCAGCAGCTTCAGCACGAGGTGGAAGTGGATCTTGATCTTTCCCTATTTTACCCTCCACATTTTTGTTCTCCATTTTTAATGTGTGGAATTATATGCCAGTATCAATAGCAATGGCCTACTACTATATATACTGCGCACAACTGAAATGCACCACAGGTATGGATGGATAGTATACTTGACGACACAGAGGTAGGTAGAGCAGTGGCCTACTGTACCGTACTGCTATATACTATATACTGGTGGTCAGCAAACTGTGCAAAACTGAAATGCACCACAGGTATGGATGGATAGTATACTTGACGACACAGAGGTAGGTAGAGCAGTGGCCTTCTGCACCGTACTACTATATATTATATACTGGTGGTCAGCAAACTGTGCAAAACTGAAATGCACCACAGGTATGGATGGATAGTATACTTGACGACACAGAGGTAGGTAGAGCAGTGGCCTTCTGTACCGTACTGCTATATATTATATACTGGTGGTCAGCAAAATTATGCACTGTACTCCTACTATATACTACAATGCAGCACAGATATGGAGCGTTTTTCAGGCAGAGAACGTATAATACTGGTGGTCACTGGTCAGCAAAACTCTGTACTGTACTCCTCCTATATAATACTGCTGGTCCTCAGTCCCCACAATAAAGCAGTGTGAGCACAGATATATGCAGCACACTGAGCACAGATATGGAGCATTTTTCAGGCAGAGAACGTATAATACTGGTGGTCACTGGTCAGCAAAACTCTGTACTGTACTCCTCCTATATAATACTGCTGGCCCCCAGTCCCCACAATAAAGCAGTGTGAGCACAGATATATGCAGCACACTGAGCATGTATATGGAGCGTTTTTCAGGCAGAGAACGTATAATACTGGTGGTCACTGGTCAGCAAAACTCTGCACTGTACTCCTCCTATATAATACTGCTGGTCCCCAGTCCCCACAATAAAGTAGTGTGAGCACAGATATATGCAGCACACTGAGCACAGATATGGAGCGTTTTTCAGGCAGAGAACGTATAATACTGGTGGTCACTGGTCAGCAAAACTCTGCACTGTACTCCTCCTATATAATACTGCTGGTCCCCAGTCCCCACAATAAAGCAGTGAGCACAGATATTTGCAGCCACCTGAATAAAACTGAGAGGATGCCAGCCACATCCTCTCACTATCATTTCCAATGCACGAGTGAAGAATGGCGGCGACGCGCGGCTCCTTATATAGAATCCGAATCTTGCGAGAATCCGACAGCGGGATGATGACGTTCGGGCACGCTCGGGTTAACCGAGCAAGGCGGGAAGATTCGAATCTGCCTCGGAACCGTGTAAAATGGGTGAAGTTCGAGGGGGTTCGGATTCCGACGAACTGAACTCGCTCATCACTAGTTGAAAGCATTGTCCTGAAATTCAATTTTGGGTGGGGGGTGTAAAAGGAAATTTTCACAGTGTGTTCCACTTTGTCTAGAACCTGTCCTGATCGTTGCTGCCAACTTGGGCATGGTGGTGCAGCCATGGACTGTGGGATCCCTTTCAAGGAATTGTTACACAGAGGGGTAAATTTACTAAATTGCCATATGAGCAAACTGCAGGGTTGTGTAGTTTGTACATTATGCAACTTACTGTACTAAAGGCAAAATCACACATAAATGGACAAAGGGGTAAAAAAAAATTTTTTTATATATTTATTGAAGATTTTCAGAAATTTTACAAAAGGAAATGGTATTGTGAAAAAACACAGCAGGTGTACATGCGTACATATAAAGGCAAGTACTATGGAAGAAATCAATCGCTACCATGAGATGAATTTCCAGAAGGCGAAAGTGTCAGACGTCATTAATAATGGGAGATGACACATGTGAAATTTCACACATTAATAAAACATTGTGAGCCATGAAACGTGAGTCAAGTGTGACATGTGACAATTAAAGAAAGGCAAGTCGTTACAACAACAGACTAGCCAATATAATTCAAGTCAAAATTATACATAAACACAAGTCAAAAATAGTAAAGAAAAGAGAAGTGAGGTAGGGGGGATAGGGAGGGAGGGGGGATATTCTGACATCAAGTATTTGTTTGAATAGACAACTTGGAAATATCGAATTGGGTAAAAAGAACTGAGTAATAATAAAGAACATCTAGCATTGGGGCAGTAGACATGCATGGCCCAAGGTAGGCGAGAATTTGCTATAGCGTAGTGGAACTCTACAATCATATAACATTGACAACGTGCATATTAATAGGGTACATCAGAAGTGGGAAAGAGTCCTCATGCGAACATAGTTTCAATGTGCAATAGCTGTGAATAAGCTCTAGTAGCAACATATGGTCCCCATTTTCTAAAAAAAACTTCGGCCCCCCTTCTTGTGCATTTGGTAAAGTTGAAAACCGATCAAAGTACACGTTTTTCATTAGTAAACCATGTACCTTAGAGAGGGTGGGAGAAGATTTGGAGGTCCATGACTGTAAGATAACCTTTTTGGCAACTGTCACAAGAATTGTTAAAAAGGGGAGTAAAGGGTGCGATTGGGGAATCTGCCAATTATTAAAATTTGCAAACAGAAGTGGAACAGGGTCCAGGGGAACTCTGAGGGAGAAGGATACATTTACAAATACAAGTATTTTGTTCCAGAAACGTTGTACATACAGTCTATACGACCAGAAATTATGAAACAGAGTAGCTGATGAGTGCAAACATTTCAAACATAATCCAAATTCGTCAGGCACATAGAAGCTTCTTTGTTTTTGAGAAATGTAAGCCCTGTAAGTGGTTTTGAAATGGACCTCTTGCAATGCAGTTGATCTAACCATTCTCATTATCTTATCAAAATATTTAAACAGTGTGTTATCAAAGGTAAGGTAAGGCAGGTATATCTTTCTGCCACATTAGGGTGATCGGTTGCCACTTAACCAATGTGTGATATTCTATAAGCAACTATAAAGAGTCCTAGCTTTAAAAGAGGACCTGGATAAACAAACAAAGGTGACAGAGGATCTGAGATTATTGAGTCAGCTCTCGTTGGAGATGAGTTAACGTAATGTCTGATCTGCAGGTAGGTGAAGAAGTATTGATGGGAGAGATCATAAGTGTCCTTCAAAATCTGAAAAGACAGTATCATACCTCCCGGGTCAAATACTTGTGTCCCTTTTCTGAGACCTTTATGTTGAAGCCTATGTAGAAAAGAGTTCTCTAAGCTAGGTGTGAAGATAGGGATGCCCCACAGGGGTAACCAGGCCAAATAGGTCAGGTCTCGATGGAGGGATTTATTTACTGCCCACCATGTATCATAGGTATCTTTGAGAAAAGTATGGTAGCTCTTTCCCTTTTGAGTATTACTAAAGCCACAAAATTGTTTAGGAAGTTTATCTGGCAAACCAAAAAACCCAGAATTTCGAAGATTAGACTCCAGATGTGAGGGTGGATTGGGTTTTCCAGATCTCTTAAAATATTCCTGAACACTCCTCTTCCGATATATTACGGACTGATTCATGGAGAGTAGTGTTTTTACAATGTACAATCTAGATTGCACCTTATTTTATCCCTATGCGCCGAGTGTACTGTTACAAACCCCCTAAATCCCACCTTCCAGCAAACCTTTACCACCGTAATGGGCAACAATTGCATTATATAGGTGAGTTTTGGTAATGTCATGGACCTAATGACCTCCACTCTACCCAGAAGAGAAAGAGGCAGGTTTTGCCAATTATCAAGTGATTTTGCAAAGGCAAGTAGCACCGGTGTGTAATTAAGTTTATGCAAAAGTGAAGTCGTGTTTGGAACTGTCACAACTGAGGGCCTGAGCTGACGGGAGGCAGCCTCAGTTGTAGGGGCTGAGATGTACCGGAACCTGGGAGGTTGTATCAGACCCCTGGACATGTAAGTAACATGAATAATAACTGCCCGAAGGCGTGACCACGACAACTTAGATAAAAGTCAATGATGTTTATTATGACAACTCCGCATCACAGCAGCAATAAAAGAAAACGTAAAAGTCAGCAAAGAATAAATACAGTTCCTGAGTACTACAGCATGGCAGGAGCCACAGGGCACTGGTAGTGTGAGATAGTTCTTATGATCTTCTAGATGGAAAGTCCTTACCAGGCCCGGCTGTAGCAATGGAGATAACCCAGGATTGTACCAGCTGGTGTTCCAGGAAGAGCTGGGTTGCTGAAGGTAAAACAGCTGCTGTGGATACTGGCTGGAACCAGACTGTTGTTAGCACGGAGTGGATACTGGCTGGAACCAGTTAAATAATAAATGAACTTTGGGAGCGATGAAATGTGAACTGAAATGTAGAACTTGAGAGCGGAGAAATAATAATTCCGGTGGAGAGTGGTAAAGTGTAGAAAGGACACCGGCCCTTTAAGGGAAGCTGTACTCTGCTGGAAGCTGAGGCTGGAAGCAGGTAGTGTTGTAGCTGGAAACAGATGAATCCACAATGGATTGGAGAGTCAGGCTACACTGCAGGTGGAATGCTGGTGCGGGTCTCTATGGTGGAAGTCTTGAGACAGGAGCTGGAACCTGGAAGACAATCATAGAAGAGAGACAAACAGGAACTAGGTTTGACAACCAAAGCACTGACGTCTTCCTTGCTCAGGTACAGCTTACTTATACCTGCAGCAAGGAAGGGGTTGGCTAGGCAATTATGCAAATCAACAACACAGACAGCAGATTGGTGGAAATGATCAGATGACAGAATCCAAGATGGCTGCGCCCATGCAGACACTTGGAGGGAAGTTTGGTTTGTAATCCATGTGGTCTGGGAAACAGTAATGGCGGCGCCGGCCACCGGAGACAGGAGACGCCAGGCTGATAGATGCACATTTAACCACGCGGGCACAGCGGAGGCCGCGGCTGATGAAAAGACCACTCTGCATGGGGAAACTCAGGAACAGCGGAATCCGGTCCTGGAACGCTGAGCCCGCCTTAGGAGGCATCTGAAGGGTAAGTAATGGCGTCCAGATACCCGGATCGTGACAGCACCCCCCCCTTTAGGAGTGGCCCCAGGACACTTCTTAGGCTTTAAAGGAAACTTTGCGTGGAAATTTCGGACCAAGGCAGGAGCATGGACGTCAGAGGCATTGGTCCAAGAGCGTTCTTCAGGACCATAGCCCTTCCAGTCAATGAGATACTGAAGTTGACCGTAACGGTGACGTGAGTCCAGGATCTTGGCCACTTCATACTCAACGCCTCGTTGAGTTTGGACTTTCGGAGTTGGTGGAAGTGAGGAATGAAACCGATTCAAGATTAGCGGTTTCAACAGGGAAACATGGAATGTCCTGGGTATTTTTAAGAAGGGAGGTAACTGGAGTCTGTAAGCAACAGGATTGATGACTTGATCAATTTTAAAAGGACCGATGTAGCGAGGTGCAAACTTCATACTGGGAACTCTTAACCTCAAATTCTTCGTGGATAACCATACCCGATCACCCACCTTGAGAGCAGGAACTGCTCGACGCTTCTTATCCGCAAACTTCTTGTACCTGAACGATGCCTTGAGCAGAGCTGATCGTACGCTCTTCCAGATATTGGCAAACTGATGCAAGGTGATATCCACTGCGGGAACAGAAGTTGCTGGAAGCGGTTGGAACTCAGGGACTTTAGGGTGGAATCCAAAGTTGGTGAAGAATGGTGTTGAGGAAGATGAAGAATGATACTGGTTGTTATGACAGAACTCGGCCCAGGGAAGTAATTGAACCCAGTCATCTTGAGAGGAGGACACATAGATGCGGAGGAAGGCCTCCAAGTCCTGATTCACCCTCTCAGTTTGACCATTGGTCTGAGGATGGTAAGCCGTGGAAAACTTTAACTTGACTTGGAGGACTTGACATAAACTTCGCCAGAATTTGGCTGTGAATTGAACTCCTCGATCTGAGATAATTTCTTCTGGAAGACCGTGGAGTCGGAAGATCTCTTGTATGAATACTTGAGCCAACTTGGAAGCTGACGGAAGACCGGTGAGAGGAATGAAGTGTGCCATCTTGGTGAACCGGTCAACTACCACCCAGATGGTATTGAACTTGTTGCACATGGGCAAATCTGTAATAAAATCCATCGACAAATGGGTCCATGGTCGACGGGGAACAGATAGTGGAACCAGTTGCCCCGCAGGCGACTGGCGGGATACTTTATGTTGAGCACACTTTGGGCAAGATGCAATAAACTCCAAAACGTCCTTTTTCAGAGTTGGCCACCAATAGGACCTAGAGATAAACTCCAGGGTTTTTTGGATACCTGTATGTCCGGCAAAACGGGAAGCATGGGCCCAATGCATGAGCTTCTTCCTTAGTGTCGGCTTCACAAAACTTTTCCCTGATGGGGGCGTAGAGTCCATCCCTACCGTGGAGAATGCCAACGGATTTATAATAGGATGCTTGTCTGAAGACTCTGACTCATTTTCTTGCTCCCATGAGCGGGAAAGGGCATCGGCCTTGCGATTCTGAGAGCCTGGACAGAACTGGAGTTTAAAGTCGAACCTGGAAAAGAAAAGTGCCCATCTGGCCTGACGAGGGTTGAGACATTGTGCGCCTTTTAGATATAGAAGGTTCTTGTGGTCTGTAAGGATGGTGATTGAATGAGAAGCTCCCTCCAACAGATATCTCCACTCCTCTAGAGCGAGCTTGATGGCTAGCAACTCCTGGTCGCCAATGGCATAGTTGCGCTCCGCTGGGGAGAACTTCCGTGAGAAGAAACTGCAAGGATGTAAATGACCATCTTTAGCCCTCTGAGATAACACCGCTCCTACTCCAACGGAGGAGGCATCCACCTCTAAGATGAAAGGAGAGTCGATGTCAGGCTGTTTCAGGACAGGTGCAGAGATGAACCTCTGTTTTAAAAGATGAAAAGCTTGCATGGCTTCTTCAGACCACTTGGACGGGTTAGCACCCTTCTTGGTGAAAGCAGTAATAGGCGCCACAATGGTGGAAAAGTCTCGTATAAACTTTCGGTAATAATTGGCGAACCCTAAGAACCTCTGGACCCCTTTGAGGGTTAAGGGTACCGGCCAATTCTGGATTGCTTGTAGTTTCTCAGGATCCATCTCTAGTCCGGAACCGGACACAATGTACCCTAGAAACGGAATGGACTTGACTTCAAAGACGCATTTCTCTAATTTGCAGTAGAGATGATTGACACGGAGACGGGACAGAACCTCCTTTACCCAGAAACGATGTTCCTCTAAATCGTTGGCAAAAATGAGGATATCATCTAGATAGACCACGACATGACGGTATAGAATGTCTCTGAAGATCTCATTGACAAAATGCTGGAAGACAGCTGGAGCATTGCTCAATCCGAAGGGCATGACGAGGTACTCATAATGTCCGTCACGGGTGTTAAATGCGGTCTTCCACTCGTCACCCTCACGGATCCGGATGAGATTGTATGCACCTCTCAGGTCCAGCTTTGTAAAGATGGTAGCTCCGCTAACTCTGTCAAAGAGCTCAGTAATCAGGGGTAAAGGATAGCGGTTCTTGATGGTAATGTCGTTCAAACCTCTGTAGTCGATGCACGGCCGCAGACCACCATCTTTCTTCTTTACAAAAAAGAAGCCTGCGCCGGCTGGAGAAGAAGAAGGTCGAATGAACCCCTTTGCTAGGTTCTCTTTAATGTATTCCTCCATAGAATGTGTCTCGGGGAGAGACAACGGATAAGTTCGGCCTCGAGGTGGAACCTTCCCTGGAACGAGATCAATCGGGCAGTCCCATTCTCTATGAGGAGGAAGGATATCAGCAGAAGCTTTACTGAACACATCCGTGAAATCTTGATATGGAGGAGGTGGAACATCAGACGACCTGGGGGAGGAAGAACAGACAGGCAACACTTTAAACAAACATGTCTTAGTACAGGAGGAACCCCATGCCAGGATTTGCGTAGTCGTCCAATCAATTGTAGGATTGTGAAGACGGAGCCATGGAAGGCCCAGGACCACAGGATGTGTGGCTCTTGGAATCACTAAAAATGAAATAAGTTCGGAATGAAGAACTCCCACTCTCAGACGAACTGGTAGAGTCCTTAGAGAAATAACTGTATCAAAAATTTTACTGCCATCCACAGCAGTTAAGGAAAAGGACGAAGGAAGTCTCTCGGTGGGTAGGGACCACCGTTTAACATAGGCTTCAGTAATAAAGTTCCCAGCTGCTCCGGAATCCAGGAGGGCAATGACGTTCTGATAACGTTGAGCAACTTGAAGCGAGACTGGGAGGTTACAATCTTGAGGAGATGGAGAGGAGATCATTACTCCTAGCCGGCCCTCTCCTTGGCGAGCTAGGATTTGGAGTTTCCCGGACGTTTGGGACAGGCATTAATGGTGTGAGACGGAGCTGCACAATACAGACAGAGAAACTCGGAGAGACGTCTTCGGCGCTCAGCAGGAGTTAAACGGGAACGGCCAATTTGCATGGGTTCATCTGTAGTTGGTGACAGTTGGCGAGGAGGAGGAGTAGAAGATTTTGGAGCAGATGATCTTCCACGCTCAGTTGCTCTCTCTCTGAAACGTAAGTCAACTTTCGTACAAAGTGAGATTAGCTCATCTAACTTGGAGGGTAAGTCTCTGGTAGCTAACTCATCTTTAATACGCTCGGATAAACCATTCCAGAATGCAGCATACAGGGCCTCGTCGTTCCATGCCAGTTCGGATGCCAGGATCTGGAACTGTATAAGATATTGTCCTACAGTACATGATTCCTGGCGTAAACGGAGAATCTCAGACGAAGCTGAAGTTACCCGGCCTGGCTCGTCGAAGATGCGCCTGAATGTTGACACAAATGCAGTGTAAGAAGATAGCAGGGTGTCGGACCTCTCCCATAACGGTGATGCCCAATCAAGGGCTGAGCCACTGAGAAGAGAAATAATGTAGGCAATTTTTGTACGGTCACTGGGAAAATTGCCAGGTTGTAGCTCAAACTGAATCTCACACTGGTTGAGAAATCCCCTGCAGAATCTTGGAGATCCGTCAAATTTTGCTGGCGTTGGAAGATGAAGACGTGGAGCAGAAATGGGTAAGGTGGGTGGGGTTATAGCTGGAGTCACTGTGGTTGACGCACCAGACGCGCCTGATCCACGGAGAGTTGTCTGAATCCCATCCAGCCGAGTAGAGAGATCCTGGAGACAGCGGATGATGTGGCCCTGTGCAGCCTCCTGATGTTCTAGTCGGGCTGCCAGTTCTTGCATCGGCCTGGCCGCTTGATCCTGGTCTCCGGCTGGATTCATTAGGTCAGTGCTTACTGTCACAACTGAGGGCCTGAGCTGACGGGAGGCAGCCTCAGTTGTAGGGGCTGAGATGTACCGGAACCTGGGAGGTTGTATCAGACCCCTGGACATGTAAGTAACATGAATAATAACTGCCCGAAGGCGTGACCACGACAACTTAGATAAAAGTCAATGATGTTTATTATGACAACTCCGCATCACAGCAGCAATAAAAGAAAACGTAAAAGTCAGCAAAGAATAAATACAGTTCCTGAGTACTACAGCATGGCAGGAGCCACAGGGCACTGGTAGTGTGAGATAGTTCTTATGATCTTCTAGATGGAAAGTCCTTACCAGGCCCGGCTGTAGCAATGGAGATAACCCAGGATTGTACCAGCTGGTGTTCCAGGAAGAGCTGGGTTGCTGAAGGTAAAACAGCTGCTGTGGATACTGGCTGGAACCAGACTGTTGTTAGCACGGAGTGGATACTGGCTGGAACCAGTTAAATAATAAATGAACTTTGGGAGCGATGAAATGTGAACTGAAATGTAGAACTTGAGAGCGGAGAAATAATAATTCCGGTGGAGAGTGGTAAAGTGTAGAAAGGACACCGGCCCTTTAAGGGAAGCTGTACTCTGCTGGAAGCTGAGGCTGGAAGCAGGTAGTGTTGTAGCTGGAAACAGATGAATCCACAATGGATTGGAGAGTCAGGCTACACTGCAGGTGGAATGCTGGTGCGGGTCTCTATGGTGGAAGTCTTGAGACAGGAGCTGGAACCTGGAAGACAATCATAGAAGAGAGACAAACAGGAACTAGGTTTGACAACCAAAGCACTGACGTCTTCCTTGCTCAGGTACAGCTTACTTATACCTGCAGCAAGGAAGGGGTTGGCTAGGCAATTATGCAAATCAACAACACAGACAGCAGATTGGTGGAAATGATCAGATGACAGAATCCAAGATGGCTGCGCCCATGCAGACACTTGGAGGGAAGTTTGGTTTGTAATCCATGTGGTCTGGGAAACAGTAATGGCGGCGCCGGCCACCGGAGACAGGAGACGCCAGGCTGATAGATGCACATTTAACCACGCGGGCACAGCGGAGGCCGCGGCTGATGAAAAGACCACTCTGCATGTGGAAACTCAGGAACAGCGGAATCCGGTCCTGGAACGCTGAGCCCGCCTTAGGAGGCATCTGAAGGGTAAGTAATGGCGTCCAGATACCCGGATCGTGACAGGAACATTAATACCTAGATATTTTAAATGTGTTGGCATTATTTTGATAGCATCCAGTTGGTCTCTTGGCAGCACAGAAGGGGGAGGGCCTTTAAGGATCAACATTTCAGGTTTGTTAACATTTATTTTATATCTTGAGAACATACTGCATTGTATTATGATATCAAACGCTGTAGGAATGGAGTGACTAGGGATAGATAAAAACAGTAACATATCGTCTGTGAATAAAGCAAGACGGAGATCAATATTCCCAATTCGAATAATTTGATATAAGGGGGAGTGCCTCAAAGCAGTAGCCAAGGACTCTAAGGCCACGGCAAATAAGAGGGGTGAAAGTGGGCAACCCTGCCTGGTACCCCTCAGAATGGGGAAGCCATCTAAAAGCAAGCCATTGCATATTATTTGAGAAGACGGGACAGCATACAACGTGTGGAGGAATGAGATGAATTTCACGGGGAATCCAAAGTGTGTCAAAGAATCATATAAGTGGTCCCAGTGCACCATGTCAAATGCTTTCTCAGCATCCAAAGAAAGTATGGCCCTTGGCATGTTTGATATGGTACACTGGGAGTTCTCTACCACTGAAAGGACCCTTCGTATGTTCACAACCGGGTTACTAAGTACCCATGATATAACCCGTCTGATCCCGGTGTATCACTGTGGGTAAAATTAGTTTCTCCGGCTGGGTCCACAGGTTATCCACATGATAACATTGGGATATGCCGGAGCAACAGCGGAAATGGCACCAAACGGTCACGAGCTTTCTGGCCTCCCAGGATGCATCTGGGCTTCTTCATATAATCCTGCCCACTGACGCAGTCAAATCAGTTTTTTGTTTGGTGCGGCAGGAGCCGGACCATGGTCACAGGGCTGCTGTTAATAGCAGCCTGAAGCTTTTATTATTTTATTTTTATAGTCTTACTATGTTTTTTGAGTGACTTTTCTTAACAGCGTCTTAAATGCATGCTAGAAATAGTCGCTCCAACAACTCTCCACCGGGTCGCAACAACGCTTACCTTCGCGGTACAGTGCTGTCTCGGCGAGCGTCTGTGTCGGATGATTCTAGCAGGTCCAGCAGACGATACCAGGCTGTGGCCGGAGCATGGGGAGAAGGTAAGTCATCGGTTTCCTCTTACTAGGGGGTTCCGGACACAGCTTCACTGTATTGGAGGAGACTACAAACAGTGGTTGATGCGCCGCCACTCTTAAGTGCAACAGCGCTATGCTTTAGGGATCATAGGTGCCAGGACTAGGTTGAGGCCGCGATCCTTAGAGTTTAAGTCAATGGGGGGAGTTAGACGCTCTCTTGGTCACCCCTCCCCTAAGTTCATGACCAGTTTCCGCGCGTCTCCCGTCCATGAACTAATGACCTCACTTCCGTCTCAGACGCTACCACGAGGGTACTCGGGCGTAGCTTAGAGGCTGCAGTTGTGTACACTAGAGTTGCCGCCTAGACCGAGTCGCAGACCGTAGCGTCTGCATACACTTATCGTTCACTGAGCGTCTGTGTCCATTAGTGTAAGTGTCTTTGTTTCTCATCAGTTATCAGAGCGGCAGTGTACACTGGTAGCGTCTGAATCCACTCAGCGTCTTTTGAGCGTATTGAGCGATCATGGAAGTGTGGTGAGTCTCCCTGTATCCCACTCTACAGATAAAGGGTTATACAGTACTGAAATTCTTTCTACTTGTTAGTATGAATTGTTAATTTTGATACACATTGCGTATGAGGCCTGTACAGTACTGTTGTTTTCTGCATAATAATGTCTGAAATACTTGTTATAAGAGCTGTTATAAAAACACAAATACAGTAATTGTACTCCTACTTACTTGTAAAGTAATGTTTGTGATTGATTATATTCTCATACGACAATGTCTAATATTTAATATGTGATTGACTGCTAGTGTGATGGCTGACTTTTATATGTCTGTCAGTATTGTTCCTGAACCTCAAATCAGGTACACGGATTGTGGTTAGATTGATTTCACTTCTATATCTATATAAGTGATTTTCAGTCACAAAAGAGTGTAGTATTTGTAAAAATAATTATTTACCTTGTCTCTGAGTGGCAAAAGTGACGGGGATACCTTATCTGGGCCCTACACTCTTAGCATACTTATCTGGTATAGTGATTTTGCATGGAATAGCCCAGTATCTTACTTATGAGGGGCAACGCCCTGCAAGAGGGGTGTGGTCGCACAGACCTTGTCTGCAATTGCTGGCAGATTAGCACCTGCAGTTCCACCCCCAGGAATAGGTTACACTATTAACCCATACATGCAGATCCCTCCTTATGGTTTGGTTTCAGCAGCTTTTACAAATAGCCAGGCCATTAAAACCAGGGTAGATACATCAATGTTACAGACTACACAAGATGAATTCAAATACCCCATATGATGATCAGATATAGCTGACCTTATTGATGCATGAAGGCTATTCTGTCTCTGGAAGAATCAGCCAAAGCAGTGGCAAAATCTAAGGCACCTGTATTTAAACAGTGCTCCAGTGATGCAATGGCAGTGCGTGGTACTTATAAGACAGTATCTGTTGAGCAATGCTAAAGGTTGTGAGTTCAAGCCTGGCCTGGAGCAGCTTTGTCAACTGTTTTAGGGATTCTTACTAACCCTTTCCAGCTGCGGACTGTTCAAAAAGAGAAGTTCCTCCTAGAGTAGATGCACATGTTGTTCGACTTGTGCATAAATCTATTTTACCATTGCCGTCTACTTCACTAAATGATGTCACAGATAGAAGAGTAGATAGTTTCTTAACATTTTTTTTATCTGTGTGACAAGGCATGCTCCGGCTTTAGCCTGGATGGCAAGGGCAATGGTAGAATGGGGAGGAACTAGAGAATGGCCTCTCCCCTCCTACCAGGGAGCAGGAGTCTTATCTAGGCCGTATAAGACAAGCTGCGCAATATTTGAAGAAGCAGCAATTGATATGGGTACGATTGCTTCTAAAGCATCAGCCTTGACAGTAGCCGCTCATAGAGCAGTTTGGCTATGCACTTGGAAAGCGGATGCAGAATCCAAGAAAGCTTATGAAGCGTTGCCCTTAACTGGTGATATTTTGTTTGGAAAACAATTGACAGATATTCTAGAATCGGAAGCTGAATCCAAAAAAGTCAGATTTCCGGCTAGTTATAACCCTAAGACTAGGGGTGCAAAATTTCGTCCATTTCGATGGCAAGGCAAAGCAAAAGCGAAAGAGGAGTTTTAACAACCCCAGTTCAATAAATCAGCCAGGGGTAGGAAGCAATGGGCTAGTAGAAGGCCAGCTTCCAAGCCAGAACAGAAGCCATCAGTCTGAGGATACGGGCCTCTGCCTGGAGGATTCCCGGGTTGGGGGCCGACTCCTTCAATTTGCACACATATGGCAGCAGTCGACGACAGATGCTTGGGTGCAGAAGGAGGTATCTCTTGGTTATGGTTTCCCCTTCAGGAGGCAGCCTCCTCAGAAGTTTTTTTGCACCAGCCCATCTCGAATAGAACGTTACACTCCATAGTTTTGGGCATGGAACCGGGAGATTACATGGTATCTCTAAATATACAGGATGCTTACCTACATGTGCCCATAGCACGGTCGCATCAATGTTACCTCAGGTTTGCTATCCTCCAGCAACATTTTCAGTTCCAAGCTTTGCCCTTCGGGCAAGCAACAGCACCCAGGATGTTTACCAAAATTATGGTGGTTATGGCAGCTTATCTCCGCAAGCAGGGGATAAGATTTTTTCCATACCTTCACAATCTTTTTATCCTAGCACAATCGCAGGAATTACTTTTGAGCCATCTTCAACAGACAATAGTTTGTCTACAGAGACACGGGTGGCTCATAAACTGGGAAAGGTCGTCTCTGAATCCGTCACAACGGATGGTTTATTTGGGGGCCATATTGGACTCAGGTCTACAGAGAATTTTCTTACCAGAAAAAAAGATATCCAAGGTGCAGGTAATGTCTCAGGAGTCGTTGCACAGTCAGACAATGTCAGTCCATGCGGCAATGAGACTTTTGGGTCTGATGGTGTCAACCTTCGACATGGTGGAATATGCACAATTCCACTCCAGGCCTCTACATCACCTTATTCTGACCAAATGGAACGGAAATTATCAGACAATAATAAAAAACAAAAAAAAAACACAGATGATAAATCTCCCGGTAAACGTAAAAAGGTCTCTAGCTTGGTGGCTACAGACGAACCAGTTAAACAAGGGGAGACCCTTTTGAATAAAGGAATGGCAAGTCCTGACAACAGATGCCAGTCTTCAGGGCTGGGGAGCGGTGCTCGAAAGCCTTTGGTTCCAGGGAAAATGTACCATAAAGGAAAGTCGCCTGCCAATAAATCTGTTGGAAATAAGGGCCATATATATATGACTCTAGTTCAGGCAAAGGACAGTTTGCAAGGAAGTCCAGTCCAAATCCGCTCAGACAATGCAACAGCAGTAGCGTACCTCAATCATCAGGGAGGAACTCACAGCAAAAGACTGGTGGAATAAGTAACTCACTTACTAAGGTGGGCAGAACTCCATCTTCCAGCATTGTCAGCAGTGTTTGTTCCAGGAGTACTGAACTGGGAAGCAGTTTTTCTCAGTCGACACACCATTCAGGAAACCGAATGGGCGGTACATCCAGAAATGTTTCAGACCATAGTAAACAGATGGGGTCTGCCAGAGATAGATCTCATGGCATCTTGTCTGAACAACAAAGTTCCATTTATACGGATCAAGAACAAAGGATCCTGGAGCGATCCTTGTAGACGCACTGTCAGTGAATTGGAAGTTTCATCTGGCATATCTGTTTCCTCCAATCTCCCTGTTACCCAGGGTAGTGAGGAAAATAAAGCAAGCAAAGGAAGCCATAATTCTAATAGCTCCAGCTTGGCCCAGAAGGCATTGGTACACAGATCTACTAAGGATGTCCGTGGAAGCTCCAATAGTGCTCCCTCAATGTCCAGATCTACTAATGCAGGGTCCTTGTTATCACAGCCATCTGGATCGTCTATCTTTGACGGCATGGCTATTGAGACCTCTATCCTAGAAGCTAGAGGATTTTCAAAACAAGTAATTCAAACTATGCTTAGAGCAAGAAAGCCTTCTTCCGCTCGTATTTATCATCGACTATGGCAAGCCTATATTCATTGGTGTAGTGAAAACAGTTTGAATCCAAGATCTTTTAAAGTATCCATGATTTTGGATTTCCTTCAAGCAGGATTGGGTAAGGTGTTGAAAGTAGCTTCCTTGAGAGTTCAAGTATCAGAATTAACTGTATGGTTTCAGAGAAAGATTACTGACTTACATGATGTGCGTACTTTCTTTCAGGGAGTTTTACACATTCAACCTCCATTTGTTTCTCCTGCAGCTCCCTGGTATTTGAATCTAGTTCTTAAAATCCTTCAGGGACCTCCGTTTGAACCACTTAAGAGAGCAGATCTTAAATGGTTGACGGCTAAAGTGCTCTTTCTGCTGGCAATGGCATCAGCTAGAAGAGTGTCAGATTTAGGAGCACTGTCGTGTAAGTCTCCTTTTCTAATATTTTTTCCAGATAAGGCAGTTCTCAGAACTGGATCTGGTTATCTTCCGAAGGTGATTTCAAAGTTTCACCTTAATGAGGAGATGGTAGTCCCAGCTTTTCAGGTATCGGGACTTTCTGCAGGAGAAATGTCGCTGGACGTGGTCCGGGCGTTAAGAATCTACGTAGATCAGCCTTTTCAACCAGTGTGCCGTGGCACACTAGTGTGCCGCGACCAGTTGCAAGGTGTGCCGCGGAGCCAGAGCAGCTTTCTGCACCTTCAAAGCTAGCTGTGGCCAAGGCTCTTCTTAGAGGATCAGTTGTGCCCCGCCTGTGACCCATGCCTTGAAGACAAGGTGGTGTGACATCATAGGTCACGGCCACCGCGTCTCACCACCCAGCCAGCCCACTTGCCTGCATACACATCTTCCAGTTCCCACCCGCATCCACAACTTTCCCTGCCCACCCACATCCACAGCTGCCTGACCGCCCGCTTCTCGTTATTCGCAGCACTCCACTATGAGCAACCCCCACCACTGAGGGACAGGGAGGAGGACAGCTGACAGGTAGGGGCTAATATTTGTTATTTTATTTCTCCTGTGGGGAGCAAAAGGATTTATGGGGGGAACAATGTGACTAATTCACGTAGGAAGCAATAGGATTTATGTGAGGAGCAATGTGATTAATTTATGTGGGGAGCAACATGATTTATGTGGGGAGCAATGTGATTGACTTATGTGGGGAGCAATAGGATTTATGTTTGGTTAGCAATGTGATTGTTTTTTCTGTGTAGGCCAATGTATGTGTAGATTATTTTTTTACTGTGAGGGCCAATGTGTGTGTTTTTTTTCTGTGGGGAACTGATGGTGTGCCTTAGCAATATTAAAATATTGTTCGGTGTGCCGTGAGTTAAAAAAGGTTGAAAATCACTGACGTAGATGGTACTAGTGCCATCAGAAAAACAGATTCTCTCTTCATCCTCTACGGATTTCATAGAAAAGGATGGCCTGCTAGTAAACAGACGCTGGCAGGATGGCTCTGAATGGTAATTTCAGAAGCTTATTCTCGTGCTGATCTCCCTACTCCGGCTAATGTCTCTACTCACTCTACACGTAAGCTAGGTCCTTCATGGGCAGCACAACATGGTGCTTCAGCAGAACAGATTTGTAAGGCAGCCACATGGTCTTCCATTAACACATTCATTAGACATTATTCCATGGATACTTTTGCCTCTCATGACGCTGAATTCGGGCGAAAGGTTCTCCTGTCTAATCAGGAGCGTCCCCACCACTAAAACTGGCTTTGGGAATCCCAATGTTATCCTGTGGATAACCTGTGGATCCAGCGGGAGAAATATATGTTATGGTAAGAACTTACCGTTGATAACGTGATTTCTCCTATATCCACAGGTATCCACAGGGGTCCCACCCTGACGCACCTGATTTGAGGATCTTTGCAATGCCTAAATCTCTTCCCTCTTGCATAGAAGGGTGTGCATGTGTGTTCTTATCGCCTGAATAGGTTTCTACCTGATGCTACTGCCTAAATTGCTGTGGAAATAACTGATTTGACTGAGTCAGTGGGCGGGATTATATGGAGAAGCCCTGATGCATCCTGGGAGGCCAGAAAGCTCATGACCGTTTGGTGCCATTTCCGCTGTTGCTTCGGCATATCCCAATGTTATCCTGTGGATACCTGTGGACATAGGAGAAATCACGTTATCAACGGTAAGTTCTTACCATAACGTCTATTTCAAACAGTCAGATAAAATTTTTGTCAAGAGTTTATAATCTAAATTAAGAAGGGAAATAGGACGGTAGGGACTGGGATCAGATGGGACCCTCCCCGGTTTGGGTATTACATGCAGTAAAGAATGGTATTAAAGACCTTCGTGAGTATCAGTGAAATTTTCATGGAGAGTAGACAAAGAGCCATCAGGCTTCTTAAATAGATGAATGGTGGCTGTGGGATGTTGGCCTCTCAATAAATTGGTTAATAATTTACAATATTTGTTGCCAAACCTATGAAACCAATATTCCCTGTGAAAAGTATAAGGATGTTTCCATTTTGCAAAAAAGCCCATCAAATAAAGTCTTAGCTACGCTGTAAGATTGTTAATTAGTACGAGTGGGGGCTGCCTTATAGAGCTGAAAACCATCTGTTAACTTACTCTGGGCCTGTATATATTCTTGAAGAAATTTCTTATTAGAGGAGGCAGTGAGCAATATAATATGGCCTAGAATAATGGCTTTGGAGGATTGCCAATAGAGCAGTGGGTTGTCCGTACAAAAAGCAGCATTATGGTGGTGAAAATCCTCCCAAGCAGTATTACTAGATTGTCTAAGTGTCGGGGAACTGGCTACAGTAGAGGGGCAATGCCAAGATATGACTTGGCTCTTTTCTCGCGCTATACATAATTCCAGCCAGACCACAGCGTGGTTCGAAAGGGAGATTGGTTCAATTACAACTTTGGGTATATAGGGCAAAAGGGAGTGCGAATCTAAAATATAGTCAATATGGGACATAGTGCCTCATGCCACCAAGAGACAAGTGAACTCTTAATATATATTGGGTGTAACACCCTTCAAATATCCAAGAGGTGTAATTGCTTTGCCAACGCTGGGACTCCAAATTTGGGAGGTTTTCCACCTCATTCCCTAGGAATCTATTTATCAAGTTGAGCTGAGGAGATGAGATTAAAATTTCCACACATGATTATCGGCAAATGAGTGTGAGGAGTTAGCAGAGTTAGCAACGATTGGAAAAAGCTCCTATCATAAATATTGGGTGCATAAACATTACAGTATACAAATTGTTGTTTCTCAATAAAAACATGACAAAGGACATATCGCCCATTGGGGTCAACAGTAGTATTCTGTATAACAATAGGTAAGTGTTGCCGTGACAAAATGATTTCCCCATGAGCTTTCATTGAGAAGGACGCTGAGAAGGACTGCAGAATATTGAGTTTCTGAACCTCAACAGGAATTCAATGAGATTCCTATAGGAAAGCCAGGTCTATATGCAATTTGGAGAGATACATAACAATTTTCTTGCATTTTTGAGGCAAATTTATCCAAACCACATTCCAGCTACCAATTTTAATCATTGACATCTATGATGAGTAACAGTAGACACAGCATGCATATCCATCTTTCCCAATCCATTATCAGTAAAGTCACAGTAGTAGTAATTAGAGATGAGCGGGTTCGGTTTCTCTGAATCCGAACCCGCCAGAACTTCATGGTTTTTTTCACGGGTCCGAGCAGACTCGGATCTTCCCGCCTTGCTCGGTTAACCCGAGCGCGCCCGAACGTCATCATGACGCTGTCGGATTCTCGCGAGGCTCGGATTCTATCGCGAGACTCGGATTCTATATAAGGAGCCGCGCGTCGCCGCCATTTTCACACGTGCATTGAGATTGATAGGGAGAGGACGTGGCTGGCGTCCTCTCCATTTAGATTATAAGAGACTGAGAGAGATTTACTGGAGCTGACTAGGAGGAGTACTGTTACTGTAGAAGTGTAGAGACTGAGTGGAGAGAGTTTACTAGTGAGGACAGTGCAGTTTACTTTATAATCCGTTCTCTGCCTGAAAAAAGCGATACACAGCACACAGTGACTCAGTCACATACCATATCTGTGTGCACTGCTCAGGCTCAGGCCAGTGTGCTGCATCATCTATTATCTATATATAATATTATATATATATCTGTCTGACTGCTCAGCTCACACAGCTTATAATTGTGGGGGAGACTGGGGAGCACTACTGCAGTGCCAGTTATAGGTTATAGCAGGAGCCAGGAGTACATAATATATTATATAGTGAGTGACCACCAGACACACAGTGCAGTTTATTTAATATATCCGTTCTCTGCCTGAAAAAAGCGATACACACAGTGACTCAGTCAGTCACATACCATATCTGTGTGCACTGCTCAGGCTCAGGCCAGTGTGCTGCATCATCTATTATCTATATATAATATTATATATATCTGTCTGACTGCTCAGCTCACACAGCTTATAATTGTGGGGGAGACTGGGGAGCACTACTGCAGTGCCAGTTATAGGTTATAGCAGGAGCCAGGAGTACATAATATATTATATAGTGAGTGACCACCAGACACACAGTGCAGTTTATTTAATATATCCGTTCTCTGCCTGAAAAAAGCGATACACACAGTGACTCAGTCAGTCACATACCATATCTGTGTGCACTGCTCAGGCTCAGGCCAGTGTGCTGCATCATCTATTATCTATATATAATATTATATATATCTGTCTGACTGCTCAGCTCACACAGCTTATAATTGTGGGGGAGACTGGGGAGCACTACTGCAGTGCCAGTTATAGGTTATAGCAGGAGCCAGGAGTACATAATATATTATATAGTGAGTGACCACCAGACACACAGTGCAGTTTATTTAATATATCCGTTCTCTGCCTGAAAAAAGCGATACACACAGTGACTCAGTCAGTCACATACCATATCTGTGTGCACTGCTCAGGCTCAGGCCAGTGTGCTGCATCATCTATATATATTATATATCTGTCTGACTGCTCAGCTCACACAGCTTATAATTGTGGGGGAGACTGGGGAGCACTACTGCAGTGCCAGTTATAGGTTATAGCAGGAGCCAGGAGTACATATTATATTAAAATTAAACAGTGCACACTTTTGCTGCAGGAGTGCCACTGCCAGTGTGACTGACCAGTGACCTGACCACACTGACCACCAGTATAGTTAGTAGTATACTTATATTGTGATTGCCTGAAAAAGTTAAACACTCGTCGTGTGACTTCACTTGTGTGTTTTTTTTTTTTTTTATTCTATAAAAATAAAACTCATTCTGCTGACAGACAGTGTCCAGCAGGTCCGTCATTATATAATATATAATATATACCTGTCCGGCTGCAGTAGTGATATATATATATTTTTTATATCATTTATCATCCAGTCGCAGCAGACACAGTACGGTAGTTCACGGCTGTGGCTACCTCTGTGTCTCTGCACTCGGCAGGCAGTCCGTCCATAATTGTAATACCACCTAACCGTGGATTTTTTTCATTCTTCTTTATACATACATAGTTACATAGACATCTTCTCTTTATCAACCAGTCTATATTAGCTGCAGACACAGTACAGTACGGTAGTTCACGTCTGTGGCTACCTCTGTGTCTGCACTCGGCAGGCAGTCCGTCCATAATTGTATACCACCTAACCGTGGTTTTTTTTTCATTCTTCTTTATACATACATAGTTACATAGACATCTTCTCTTTATCAACCAGTCTATATTAGCTGCAGACACAGTACAGTACGGTAGTTCACGGCTGTGGCTACCTCTGTGTCTGCACTCGGCAGGCAGTCCGTCCATAATTGTATACCACCTAACCGTGGATTTTTTTTCAGTCTTCTTTATACATACATAGTTACATAGACATCTTCTCTTTATCAACCAGTCTATATTAGCTGCAGACACAGTACAGTACGGTAGTTCACGGCTGTGGCTACCTCTGTGTCTGCAGTTGGCAGGCAGTCCATAATTGTATACTAGTATCCATCTCCATTGTTTACCTGAGGTGCCTTTTAGTTGTGCCTATTAAAATATGGAGAACAAAAATGTTGAGGTTCCAAAATTAGGGAAAGATCAAGATCCACTTCCACCTCGTGCTGAAGCTGCTGCCACTAGTCATGGCCGAGACGATGAAATGCCAGCAACGTCGTCTGCCAAGGCCGATGCCCAATGTCATAGTACAGAGCATGTCAAATCCAAAACACCAAATATCAGAAAAAAAAGGACTCCAAAACCTAAAATAAAATTGTCGGAGGAGAAGCGTAAACTTGCCAATATGCCATTTACCACACGGAGTGGCAAGGAACGGCTGAGGCCCTGGCCTATGTTCATGGCTAGTGGTTCAGCTTCACATGAGGATGGAAGCACTCAGCCTCTCGCTAGAAAAATGAAAACACTCAAGCTGGCAAAAGCAGCACAGCAAAGAACTGTGCATTCTTCGAAATCCCAAATCCACAAGGAGAGTCCAATTGTGTCGGTTGCGATGCCTGACCTTCCCAACACTGGACGTGAAGAGCATGCGCCTTCCACCATTTGCACGCCCCCTGCAAGTGCTGGAAGGAGCACCCGCAGTCCAGTTCCTGATAGTCAGATTGAAGATGTCAGTGTTGAAGTACACCAGGATGAGGAGGATATGGGTGTTGCTGGCGCTGGGGAGGAAATTGACCAGGAGGATTCAGATGGTGAGGTGGTTTGTTTAAGTCAGGCACCCGGGGAGACACCTGTTGTCCGTGGGAGGAATATGGCCGTTGACATGCCAGGTGAAAATACCAAAAAAATCAGCTCTTCGGTGTGGAGGTATTTCACCAGAAATGCGGACAACAGGTGTCAAGCCGTGTGTTCCCTTTGTCAAGCTGTAATAAGTAGGGGTAAGGACGTTAACCACCTCGGAACATCCTCCCTTATACGTCACCTGCAGCGCATTCATAATAAGTCAGTGACAAGTTCAAAAACTTTGGGTGACAGCGGAAGCAGTCCACTGACCAGTAAATCCCTTCCTCTTGTAACCAAGCTCACGCAAACCACCCCACCAACTCCCTCAGTGTCAATTTCCTCCTTCCCCAGGAATGCCAATAGTCCTGCAGGCCATGTCACTGGCAATTCTGACGAGTCCTCTCCTGCCTGGGATTCCTCCGATGCATCCTTGCGTGTAACGCCTACTGCTGCTGGCGCTGCTGTTGTTGCCGCTGGGAGTCGATGGTCATCCCAGAGGGGAAGTCGTAAGCCCACTTGTACTACTTCCAGTAAGCAATTGACTGTTCAACAGTCCGTTGCGAGGAAGATGAAATATCACAGCAGTCATCCTACTGCAAAGCGGATAACTGAGGCCTTGACAACTATGTTGGTGTTAGACGTGCGTCCGGTATCCGCCGTTAGTTCACAGGGAACTAGACAATTTATTGAGGCAGTGTGCCCCCGTTACCAAATACCATCTAGGTTCCACTTCTCTAGGCAGGCGATACCGAGAATGTACACGGACGTCAGAAAAAGACTCACCAGTGTCCTAAAAAATGCAGTTGTACCCAATGTCCACTTAACCACGGACATGTGGACAAGTGGAGCAGGGCAGGGTCAGGACTATATGACTGTGACAGCCCACTGGGTAGATGTATGGACTCCCGCCGCAAGAACAGCAGCGGCGGCACCAGTAGCAGCATCTCGCAAACGCCAACTCTTACCTAGGCAGGCTACGCTTTGTATCACCGCTTTCCAGAATACGCACACAGCTGAAAACCTCTTACGGCAACTGAGGAAGATCATCGCGGAATGGCTTACCCCAATTGGACTCTCCTGTGGATTTGTGGCATCGGACAACGCCAGCAATATTGTGTGTGCATTAAATATGGGCAAATTCCAGCACGTCCCATGTTTTGCACATACCTTGAATTTGGTGGTGCAGAATTTTTTAAAAAACGACAGGGGCGTGCAAGAGATGCTGTCGGTGGCCAGAAGAATTGCGGGACACTTTCGGCGTACAGGCACCACGTACAGAAGACTGGAGCACCACCAAAACTACTGAACCTGCCCTGCCATCATCTGAAGCAAGAAGTGGTAACGAGGTGGAATTCAACCCTCTATATGCTTCAGAGGTTGGAGGAGCAGCAAAAGGCCATTCAAGCCTATACAATTGAGCACGATATAGGAGGTGGAATGCACCTGTCTCAAGTGCAGTGGAGAATGATTTCAATGTTGTGCAAGGTTCTGATGCCCTTTGAACTTGCCACACGTGAAGTCAGTTCAGACACTGCCAGCCTGAGTCAGGTCATTCCCCTCATCAGGCTTTTGCAGAAGAAGCTGGAGGCATTGAAGAAGGAGCTAAAAGGGAGCGATTCCGCTAGGCATGTGGGACTTGTGGATGCAGCCCTTAATTCGCTTAACAAGGATTCACGGGTGGTCAATCTGTTGAAATCAGAGCACTACATTTTGGCCACCGTGCTCGATCCTAGATTTAAAGCCTACCTTGGATCTCTCTTTCCGGCAGACACAAGTCTGCTGGGGTTGAAAGACCTGCTGGTGACAAAATTGTCAAGTCAAGCGGAACGCGACCTGTCAACATCTCCTCCTTCACATTCTCCCGCAACTGGGGGTGCGAGGAAAAGGCTCAGAATTCCGAGCCCACCCGCTGGCGGTGATGCAGGGCAGTCTGGAGCGACTGCTGATGCTGACATCTGGTCCGGACTGAAGGACCTGACAACGATTACGGACATGTCGTCTACTGTCACTGCATATGATTCTCTCAACATTGATAGAATGGTGGAGGATTATATGAGTGACCGCATCCAAGTAGGCACGTCACACAGTCCGTACTTATACTGGCAGGAAAAAGAGGCAATTTGGAGGCCCTTGCACAAACTGGCTTTATTCTACCTAAGTTGCCCTCCCACAAGTGTGTACTCTGAAAGAGTGTTTAGTGCCGCCGCTCACCTTGTCAGCAATCGGCGTACGAGGTTACATCCAGAAAATGTGGAGAAGATGATGTTCATTAAAATGAATTATAATCAATTCCTCCGCGGAGACATTGACCAGCAGCAATTGCCTCCACAAAGTACACAGGGAGCTGAGATGGTGGATTCCAGTGGGGACGAATTGATAATCTGTGAGGAGGGGGATGTACACGGTGATATATCGGAGGGTGAAGATGAGGTGGACATCTTGCCTCTGTAGAGCCAGTTTGTGCAAGGAGAGATTAATTGCTTCTTTTTTGGGGGGGGTCCAAACCAACCCGTCATATCAGTCACAGTCGTGTGGCAGACCCTGTCACTGAAATGATGGGTTGGTTAAAGTGTGCATGTCCTGTTTTGTTTATACAACATAAGGGTGGGTGGGAGGGCCCAAGGACAATTCCATCTTGCACCTCTTTTTTCTTTTCTTTTTCTTTGCATCATGTGCTGATTGGGGAGGGTTTTTTGGAAGGGACATCCTGCGTGACACTGCAGTGCCACTCCTAGATGGGCCTGGTGTTTGTGTCGGCCACTAGGGTCGCTAATCTTACTCACACAGTCAGCTACCTCATTGCGCCTCTTTTTTTCTTTGCGTCATGTGCTGTTTGGGGAGGGTTTTTTGGAAGGGACATCCTGCGTGACACTGCAGTGCCACTCCTAGATGGGCCCGGTGTTTGTGTCGGCCACTAGGGTCGCTAATCTTACTCACACAGCTACCTCATTGCGCCTCTTTTTTTCTTTGCGTCATGTGCTGTTTGGGGAGGGTTTTTTGGAAGGGACATCCTGCGTGACACTGCAGTGCCACTCCTAGATGGGCCCGGTGTTTGTGTCGGCCACTAGGGTCGCTAATCTTACTCACACAGCTACCTCATTGCGCCTCTTTTTTTCTTTGCGTCATGTGCTGTTTGGGGAGGGTTTTTTGGAAGGGCCATCCTGCGTGACACTGCAGTGCCACTCCTAGATGGGCCCGGTGTTTGTGTCGGCCACTAGGGTCGCTAATCTTACTCACACAGCTACCTCATTGCGCCTCTTTTTTTCTTTGCGTCATGTGCTGTTTGGGGAGGGTTTTTTGGAAGGGACATCCTGCGTGACACTGCAGTGCCACTCCTAGATGGGCCCGGTGTTTGTGTCGGCCACTAGGGTCGCTTATCTTACTCACACAGCGACCTCGGTGCAAATTTTAGGACTAAAAATAATATTGTGAGGTGTGAGGTATTCAGAATAGACTGAAAATTAGTGTAAATTATGGTTTTTGAGGTTAATAATACTTTGGGATCAAAATGACCCCCAAATTCTATGATTTAAGCTGTTTTTTAGTGTTTTTTGAAAAAAACACCCGAATCCAAAACACACCCGAATCCGACAAAAAAAATTCGGTGAGGTTTTGCCAAAACGCGTTCGAACCCAAAACACGGCCGCGGAACCGAACCCAAAACCAAAACACAAAACCCGAAAAATTTCAGGCGCTCATCTCTAGTAGTAATCCCGGTTGTCAGAATGTATACCTGTTGGGAGGAGAGGGGAGAACACACAAGGAAGAAAAGGGACACACAGAAAAATACAAAGAGTAACATGAAAATGAAAGAAAAAAGATAGAAAAATTATCAACAAGCTCTCTTATCTATTGGATACCAACTTCTCTGGATCAATAGATAAAGGTAGATATCAAAACAGAACATGTAAAGCCCTTAGGCAACCGCCTGTGAATGGTATGGCTACAAACTCGGCAAATATCCAGTGCACATCCCAGAGATGGGTGGGAAGGTTCCTGAGTACAAAGGACATGGCTGGTGAAGAACAGTATATGCAGTCAATAAATGGAGAAGCTGCATGGGAAAGTGACCATAATACTAGTCAATGGGGAAATAGCAAAGCAGTGGCGTGGCAATTCCAAAATAAACAATCAGGGTACAATTTAGATATGATGAGTGCAAACAAACAGGATATAAAAAATACTCAAAGGAAGATTCATCAGCAGATTCCTCATGTAAAAAGGCCTCGGCATCCTGAGCAGTCCTTAAAGGAACCACCACAAAACTGGCATAAATGAGCAGGATATAGAAGGGCAAACTTTTGATTAGACTGTACCAGTTTGGAGCATATTGGGGAGAAGGCTTTGCATGCCTTAGACAGATCAGCCGAGTAATCTGAAAATATGAGTACTTTGCGACCCTGCCAGGAGATATTCCTCTGTTTGCGAGATGCCAACCATAGCGCTTCTTTGTGTAGATAATGCAGCGCTCTAAAGATATCTGCACGTGGTCTGTCTCCCTCTTGGGTGCAAGCAGGGCCTATCCTATGTGCACGTTCAACTATGAGATCGGGAGTCCTGGACATTCAATAGTGTAGGTAAGGTAGTGCGGATGAAATCATAATTTCTTGCCCTTTAAGTGATTCTGGCAATCCTATGATGCAAAGATTGCTTCACCCAGATCTATTTTCAAGGTCTACAGTCTTGTTTTGTATGTGGTAAATAGATTTAGGGGGACATATATTAAGCAGTGAGAAAAGTGGAGAAGTGAGCCAGTGGAGCAGCTAGATAAAAACAGTAACATATCGTCTGCGAATAAAGCAAGACAGTGATCAATATTTCCAATCTGAATAATTTGATATAAGGGGGAGTGCCTCAAAGCAGTAGCCAAGGACTCTAAGGCCACAGCAAATAAGAGGGGTGAAAGTGGGCAACCCTGCCTGGTACCCCTCAGAATGGGGAAGCCATCTGAAAGCAAGCCACTGCATATTATTTGAGAAGATGGGGCAGTATACAACGTGTGGAGGAATGAGATGAATTGCACGGGGAATCCAAAGCGTGTCAAGGAATCATATAAGTGGTCCCAGTGCACCATGTCAAATGCTTTCTCAGCATCCAAAGAAAATATGGCCCTTGGCATGTTTGATATGGTACACTGGGAGTTCTCTACCACTGAAAGGACCCTACGTATGTTCACAACTGGGTTACTACCCATGATATAACCTTTCTGATCCCGATGTATCACTGTGGGTAAAATCAGATTTAAACAGTCAGCTAAAATTTTTGTCAAGAGTTTATAATCTAAATTAAGAAGGGAAATAGGATGGTAGGGACTGGGATCAGATGGGTCCCTCCCCAGTTTGGGTATTACACGCAGTACTGCAGCATTGAAATACGTTGGCATCTTTTCGGAGGAAAGAATGGTATTAAAAACCTTTGTGAGTATCAGTGAAATTTTCATGGAGAGTAGCTTATACTGTAATAGTGAGATGTAAAAATCATCCGAAATGGTAGCCTTGCCCGCTTTGAGGCCTGAGATTGCTCTCGTGACTTCATGCTCTGTAATGTGGGCAGTAAAAGAGATACTGTGGTCAGCAGACATCTGTAGATGAAAAAAACAGCCCAAAAGGTGGAGGTATTGCATAAGGGCGAAGGGGGGGAGGAATATAATGTTGTATAGTAGGTAGTAAGTATAGATGCAAATTGTGCATTAGAGGTGTACAGAAAGCCATCAGGCTTCTTAAATAGATGAATGGTGGCCGGGGGATGTTGGCCTTTCAATAAATTGGTTAATAATTTTGTTCCCAAACCTATGAAACCAATATTCCCTGTGAAATGTATAGGATGTCTCTATTTTACAAAAAAGCCCATCAAATAAAGTCTTAGCTACACTGTAAGATTGTTAATTAGTACGAGTGGGGGCTGCCTTATAGAGATGAAAAGCATCTGTTAACTTACTCTGGGCCTGTATATATTCTTGAAGAAATATCTTATTAGAGGAGGCAGTGAGCAATATAATATGGCCTAGAATAGTGGCTTTGGAGGATTGCCAATAGAGCAATGGGTTGTCCGTACAAAAAGCAGCATTATGGTGGTGAAAATCCTCCCAAGCAGTATTACTGGATTGTCTAAGTGTCGGGGAACTGGCTACAGTAGAGGGGCAATGCCAAGATATGACTTGGCTCTTTTTTCGCGCTATACACAATTCCAGCCAGACCACAGCGTGGTTCGAAAGAGAGATTGGTTCAATTTCAACTTTGGGTATATAGGGCAAAAGGGAGTGTGAATCTAAAATATAGTCAATAAGGGACATAGTGCCTCATGCCGCCGAGAGACAAGTGAACTCTCTATCAATTGGTTGTAACACCCTCCAAATATCCAAGAGGTGTAATTACTTTGCCGATGCTGGGACTCCAAATTTGGGAGGTTTTCCACCTCATTCCCTAGGAATCTGTTTATCAAGTTGAGCTGAGGAGATGAGATTAAAATCTCCACACATGATTATCGACAAATAAGTGTGAGGAGTTAGCAGAGTTAGCAAAGATTGGAAAAAGCTCCTATCATAAATATTGGGTGCATAAACATTACAGTATACAAATTGTTGTTTCTCAGTTAAAACATGACAAAGGACATATTGGCCATTGGGGTCAACAGTAATATTCTGTATAACAATAGGTAAGTGTTGCTGTAACAAAATGATTACCCCACAAGCTTTCGATGAGAAGGACGCCGAAGCTAGAACCTTCCACCGCAGAATATTGAGTTTCTGAACCTCGACAGGAATTAAATGAGATTCCTATAGGAAAGCCAGGTCTATATGCAATTTGGAAAGATACATAAGAATTTTCTTGCATTTTTGAGGCAAATTTATCCCACCCACATTCCAGCTACCAATCTTAATCATTGACTTCTATGATGAGTAACAGTAGACACAGCATGCATATCCATCTCACCCAATCCATTATCAGTAAGGTCACAGTAGTAGTAATCCCAGTTGTCAGAATGTATACCTGTTGGGAGGAGAGGGGAGGACACACAAGGGAGAAAAGGGACGCACACACAGAAAAATACAAAAAGTAACATGAAAATGAAAGAAAAAAATTATCAACAAGCTCTCATATCTATTGGATACCGACTTCTCTGGATCAATAGATAAAGGTAGATATCAAAACAGAACATGTAAAGCCCTTAGGCAACCGCCTGTGAATGGTACGGACACAAACTCTGCAAAAATCCAGTGCACATCCCAGAGATGGGTGGGAAGGTTCCTGAGTTCAAAGGAGATGGCTGGTGAAGAACAGTATATGCAGTCAATAAATGGAGAAGCTGCATGGGAAAGTGACAATAATACTAGTCAGTGGGGAAATAGCAAAGCAGTGGCGTGGCAATTCCAAAATAAACAGAGTACAATTTAGATATGATGAGTGCAAACAAACAGGATATATAAATCACTCAAAGGAAGATTAATCAGCAGATTCCTCATGTAAAAAGGCCTCGGCATCCTGAGCAGTCCTTAAAGGAACCACCACAAAACAGGCATAAATGAGCAGGATACAGAAGGGCAAACTTTTGATTAGACTGTACCAGTTTGGAGCATATTGGGGAGAAGGCTTTGCATGCCTTAGACAACTCAGCCGAGTAATCTGAAAATATGAGTACTTTGCGACCCTGCCAGGAGATATTCCTCTGTTTGCGAGATGCCAACCATGACGCTTCTTTGTGTAGATAATTCAGCGCTCTAAAGATATCTGCACGTGGGCTGTCTCTCTCTTGGGTGCAAGCAGGGCCTATCCTATGTGCACGTTCAACTATGAGATCCGCACAGGAGTCCTGGACATTCAATAGTGTAGGTAAGGTAGTGCGGATGAAATCATAAAGTTCTTGCCCTTTAAGTGATTCTATGATGCAAAGATTGTTAAGCTTGGATCTATTTTCAAGGTCTTCAATCTTGTTTTGTATGTGGTAAATAGATTTAGGGGGACATATACTAAGCAGTGATAAAAGTGGAGAAGTTAACCAGTGGAGAAGCTGCCCATGGCAACCAATCAGCTGCTCTGTATATGTTTAAAGTATGCAATTTATAAATGTTACATCAATGCTGATTGGTTGCCGTTGGAAACTTCTCCACTGGCTCGCTTCTCCACTTTTATCACTGCTTAGTACATGTCCCCAGTGACGTGCGGTGGGGTGAGGCAGGTGAGACAGAGCCTTTCCTGTCATACTAACGTTTGTGCCAGAGTTTTGACTGTATAAAGTATATGAAAAATACATAGAATATGTTTGAAATATCTTCTTTGCATTATTCTAATAATTTTTATAGCCAAAACCCTGGAGTAAAAAGTCTATGGCAGGGGAGGCAGTGCCTCACCTGCTTATCTTTTCCACACATCTCAGATCAAAACTCACCAAATTTCCAGGAGTTTATACTGCTGCACCAGTTTATAATGCCCAGATGTACGCTTTGGCTCATATATTGCATGTAAATCTGGCTCTGGTGCTAACCAGTGCCTCCTGAGCTATTTAGCTCACCGCATGTTCCTGATCATGTCACCCTTAGTGTGACGTGCAGCAGTAGTTTTCATAGCAGCCCATCTAATCTACACTTTTTTTTTATAGAAACAAAGAATTTGTCGGCAGATAAGAACCACTTGGCCCATCAGTGAAGGACCTATGGCAGATCTGATAGCATTCACCATATCATTATATGTAACAGTAGCACCAAGTGCAGGAAGTATCTTATTCTCATGATCTGGGGCTTCAGAGGCTGATTCCCTGCTGCTGTGGTCTGGTGAGGGTACTGAGGAAGAGACCCATTGCAAGTCTGTGGATGAGCCTGCAGGCAGGAGGTCCCGCTGATCAACATCCAGAGCCATCTTGGATTCCACCCTGTACTGCTCCGTCTGCTTCTTTATTTTCCAGAAGGCATCTGTGGCAGCAAAAACTTGTCCATACAGCGGAGAAAGTATAAGGCACACTGGGGGAGCCGGTACTGCCGATTTGGAGGCTAAAAGTCTTGTAAAAGGTAAGATGCAGGCGGATTACAGCAGCTGGAACAGGAAGTGACAAAGGGGTACATTTATCAAGAACAGCGTTTGACTTCTAAAACAAAATGCCATCTGTTTGGAGTGTCTTTATGTAGTACTGTATTTACTACCCTTCATTAATCAGGAATTCATATCTGTATAAATGGTAAGTTCGGTTTTCAGCAAGTACAATTAGAGGTACTTGAAAATTTAGAGCCATTTCAAAATTTGATTGACTCCCGAGGGGTGTGTATTGCATGACCAGCGGTCAGGAGGCTGCCGATCATCATACCGATGCTGGCATCCCGGCAGCAGAATGCCGGCGGAGGGGTGAGTGCAACAAGCCCCTTGCGGGCTCAGTGGCGACTTGCGGTCACCATGGTTTCTATTCCTACTCTATGGATGTCCCACTCTAATAGTCCCTGTTGGTCGGCATGCCGATTGTCGGGATTGTCAGTGTGCGGGATGTAGGGGGAGGTAATGTGACCGGCGGTGTCCTGACCGCCGGTCACATAACTACATTCTGTCCATTTAAAGGCACCAAACATGCTCACTGTATAGTCATCTGTAGAACCCAATTTACACTTTTTTGCACAGTTTCAATTTTGTATCTCATGTTCCTTGTTCAAATTCACTGTAAGGGGCATTATAGAATACCACTATGCAAAATAAATATTTAATTAGTATTTTTAAAATTTTAAAAAACATCTGAGAACATTGTGTTATACACAGTTTAATTTTTGCATTTCTATAAAACATGTTTCAATTTAAGCTCAAACATGTTTCTGCCAGTTTGCACTTCATGTGAACTGGCTCAGTCAAGTCCGAACTACCTCTGAATCTGCCTGACCGTGAACAAACTGAACAAACTATGATGGAATTGTCCCATTGATGAACCTGTTTAATTTTCACCATTTTTTTTTTATTAGTAAATCAAAAGATTTAACAATTACATGTGTGATTTCTCAAATTATTGTATCACTTTTTTAACCAGTACCAGGATTTATCTGTAGCATCTCTACTTACAGTCAGCTTCAAAACATCATTATACATAGGACAATATATTTGTTTGGTAGCCCCAGTGCTTAAAGTAGTCCTAAAGAAATGGTGGAACTCACCCCCTTCCCCACCACCACCACCACACCTTTGTAAAAGGAATTGCACGCGCCATAAAAAGGGAGTAGCACAATCTTATTCACATGACACCACACAGTAGTGTCCCTTGTTCATGTTGTGACACCCTTATCTCGAGCCCATAGTAATGGTGCCCCTGAGGAAGTGCAACCAGTAGCTGTGCCATTTATGTCTCCAGGAGTGATGCCCTTTATAAATAGCCACCTGTGCAATGCCCTCATTAGTAGTGCCCCAGTAATAATGCCCCCAGCGGTAAAGCCCCTATGTGGGATTGCCCCCAGTGGTAATGCACCCATGTACTATTGCCCCCAGTAGTAAAACCCCCATAGTTATGCCCCCAGTAGTAATGCCCCCATGTAGTTATGCCCCCAGTAGTTATGCCCAAAGTAGTTACAGATGGCTCCCTCTGTGACTGAGTGCACCCGGTGAGGCAGACTCCCGAGCACGAATGAGTGTGGCTCCATCTGTGTGCCCCTTGTAGTAGAGCCACTTACACACACACACACACACAAATAAACACAATACTCACCTTAAGCCCTGCTCCTGCGTCCAACCTTCTCCTCGGAAGTTGGAACTTTGGGAGAAACATCATGATGTCTTTCCCATAGCGCACACTGCCTGAGCCGGAAGCCAGAGCTCAGAAGTGAGCTCCTGCCTCCAGCTGCCACTGTAGGGAATGGGCTGGGTGCTCACTGGTAACAAAATCTCAGCGGGCGCCTGGCATCTTTCTGTGCACCAGCTGACACTCTGGGTTAGGTGAGCCAGAAGAGGCGGAACTGGTTCAGTCTCCAAATGGAACTAACGGAACACAGTTCTGTCCTGTTCCGGCTCACTTTAACCCCTAGGTAGCCCACTGTTCACTAACAGGGTGGTGTAGGTGCAGCACCACTGACAAGGAGCTTTCAAGTTGGTCATTTGAATTAAGGTGGGTAAACACTACAAAATGTGTGTCTCAGCCAACAGAGCGACATAATGTAATGATACATTCACTGCCATACACACTGCACAATGTATAGTTACATGTCAAAAAAAAATGCAGATCAGATGGGATGACTCAGGGAACAACTGGTGCGCACGGGATATTGCTGGTACACACTTTGCAATGTATACCATATTTCATGCCGATCTGCATCGGAACTTATTTTGTACCCAGCTTTAGGCAGGTATTGGCCATGCTCAATCTGCATGAATAACCCTTCTCTTTCATGCTTCTGAGAAGTACTGTACTAAATTGATTGAGAAGCTACCATTTTATATTGCTGCTCTGAGAGATATGGATGAGACCATCATTTTGGGGGGCATGCTGGTCCTTGTAGTAATATTTGGAGGATGTAATTTGCTCCAGGTGAGTTGGCTCTCAATTTAGATACATTTTTGTATTTGCTTTTATCAGTGCAATGTAGCGTTATGGACTGCCAGAATAGAGACACCTTGATTCGGCCTGGTGGCTTAATCATATCTTTGCAAACATATGCAACTAAGATCTTTTAATCTCTATTATAATGTATTGTTCAAATATTATTGCTGACACTGTTTAGTGTACTTGGGGAAAACTTTTCTCTTTTAGTCTTGTTTTGAATAACTTCTCACTTTCATGCGCCTGAGAAATATTACTAAATTGATTGATCAGCTACAATTTTATATTGTCAGTCTGCATTCTTCAGTCTAATGCCAGTACTTATTAAATCCCACCACGCACCATACATCTCAGTGGTAGTACTGTACTTGCAATCCCACAGGGCACCTGTCACAACTGAGGGCTGGTGTTGACTAGAGGAGGCCTCAGTTGTAGGGGCTGAGGTATACTTGAATCTAGGAGGTAGTATAGGACTCTTAGACATGCAGATGTATTTTGGAATACCAGTGCCCGAAGGTGTGACCACGACAACAGAGGAACAGTTAATGGGTTTTTATTAAAGCACAGTTCAGATGATACAACGGCAGTTGCGGAATTCAGGAATGGTAAATGATAAGACAATGCACAGTTCCTAGAAATGTGGTAATGATGAGAATGTCTCTGGGTGCGGTAATATCAGGAAACAGTCTTACAGACCAGGAGATGGTATTTCCTTAACCAGCACCCTTCCACAGAGCAATGGGATGTGAAATGGGAACTGACCAGCCGATGTTGCCCTGGAAGCTGGTGGTATTGTCTGAGACAAGTTAACTGCAGAGTATGCTGGGTAGAACCAGATCACATGAAGAACTGTGTGGAGTGCTTGTGGCACCAATGTAACTGGAGAGTAGAGAAGTAACACTGGTGATGCTAGAGAGCATTGAATACTGAAGGTCGATGTCAGAGCACCGATGGTTACTGGAGATCGATGGCGGAGCACCGATGGTTACTGGGGATCGATGGCAGAGCACCGATGGTCACAGGAGATCGATGGCGGAGCACCTATGGTCACAGGAGATCGAACACCGCTGGAAGCTGGATGCTGGAAGCCGGTGTTTAAAATCAGCCAAATGCAGGTAGCAATGGTAGAACACTGCGGAGTCAGGCTTGATAGTAAACTGGTGCAGGTCTCTAGTGGAACAGATCACAGGAGCTGGAGATACCTGGAATTAGCAAACGGCCACAATGAGGAGAGACTGGAATCACTGGGATTGACAACCAAAGCACTCACAATTTCCTGGTTCAGGAACAGGATATTTATACCTGCTCAGCGGCAGGCATTGGCTGAGCAATTATGCAGAGTACAGCAGCGCAGCGGATTGGTGGAAGTAATGGCATGTGACTGGAACCAACATGGCTGCGCCCATGTTAGCACTTGGAGGGAAAGTCAGTTGTGAAATCATGTGGAGAATCAGCAGTAATGTCGGCGGAGGCTGCGGAGGGCAGGAGACGCCATACTTAGTTATTTGTACACGGAAAGCACAGGAGAGGTGTCGGAGGCCGCGGAGGGTTGGAGACGCCATTCTGGGATTTGGCAATTAACCCTATGAGGCTGTTGTGACTGCACTGTGGGGCAACATGGAGGGGATGTGGAGTGAGATCATCAGCAACGCAGCTGAGATCCGGCCCTGGAACGCTGAGCCAGCCTCAGGAGACACCTGAAGGGTAAGTAATGGCATCCAGTTACCCGGATCGTGACAGCACCACACCAACCTACGCAACAAAGCCACCTCAAATAATAGTATAAATAGCTCACCTTGCTGAATTGCTTCCTTTTATGGTAAACAAACCTCTTGATGACTTCTCTTAAGAGGGTGATTTGCTCTACTGAATGTTTTATAGCCTTTTTATGTGTGTCATTTTACTGCCATCAGGACCCTGATTTATCAAGCTTTGGAGAGTGATAAATTGCACGGTGATAAAGTACCAACCAATCAGCTCCTGTCGTTTTTTAAATAGAGCCTGTAACATAATAGTTAGGAATTGGTTGGTTGGTACTTTTTCACCGTGCTATTAATCACTCTCCAAGGCTTGAGAAATCAGGACCTTAGTGTGTTTTAACTGAATTAAGGCCCAAATTAATCAAGCCTTAGAGAGTGATAAATTACACAGTGATAGTGTAACAACCAATCAGCACCTAACTTTCATTTTTCAAACACAGCCTGCAAGATGGCAGTTAGGAGCTGGTTGGTTGGCACTTTATCACTGTGCAATTTATCACTCTCCAAGGCTTGATAAATCTGGGCCACTGTATATAAGGGATTTGGTCTCTAGGTCGACAGTAACTAGGTCGAAAGTAACTAGGTTGACCACTATTGGTCGACAGTAACTAGGTCAACAGGGTCTCTAGGTTAACAGGGTCTCTAGGTTGACATTTTCTAGGTCGACAGGTCAAAAGGTCGACATGAGTTTTTCACAATTTTTTTTTTTTGAACTTTTTCATACTTACTATCCATGCGGACTACGATTGGGAATATTAACCTGTGACGAGTGCAGCGGTAGCAGAGCGAGGTACCTTGCCTGAACGTGAGCCATGCGAGGGGAAACGGTGCACTAATTGGGGTTCCCGGTCACTGTACGGAGAAAACGACACAAAACCCCCCATAAAAACTCAGGTCGACCTTTTGACCTGTTGACCTAGACCACATCGATCTAGAGACCCTGTCAACCAATAGTGGTTGATCTAGTTACTATTGACCTTCCATACCACATAGAATGTTGAAGTTGTGGAACAAAACGGTGACAGTGAAATCTTAACAGCCAAGTAAAACTCAGTAAACTCAGAGGAAATACAAAATCCTATATTTAACATACAATAATCAATTGTTTATGGAAGGCGTGTTTATATTCACATGGAACGTACAGTTGGTAAAATGTTTTGACAGGGAAGAAAGAAGTGCTGGTCATTGGTGGTAGGAGTTTACTAGCCTTAATAATAAAAGCGTTCTCTAATTATGAAACCAGCTATATTAGTAAGAGAATGGCTAGTCTAGTCTCCATGGCTACACTGCTTGGAGCTGCATGAAATGTTTTAATTTCAAGTGTTGATTTGGATGAAATCCCAGCAATAATCAACAGGAGATTAGAAACATTAAAACACAGCGGGGAATTTTAATGTTGTAGAAGAATGGGCGCCAAAAGAGTATCTGATACAATTAAACCTGAAACCCAGTTATACAAGGTATGGAAGCCAATAGCTGAATGATACTATGTACTAATTGGTTTAATAGTGGTAGCACATCCTGTGGACACAGTTGATACATTTATAACAAATACCCCGCAACAACAAACAGTGTTTGTATTGTATCAACCTGCCATAGAGAAACCCTTTATTCAATCTTAGCTTTTTTTTAGAATTTATTAATGAACAAAAGTATATTATAATTTGAACGCTGTCTGCTCATTTCTGCTTGCATTTAAAATTAAGATAATATTCAATCATAGAAAGATGCCGCCATAAACAAAGCATTATGATAAAGGACAATTAAACCACAATAGTAAAGGTAAAATACTTTTCTCGGGTTTATCCTGACATCTTATAGCAGCACCAGGCTACTACTGTACAAACTTGCAGATACCTAAGGGGGTAATAAAGATGTGACCGTAGATGTGCTAAATTTAGCACATCTATGATCAGTTTCTCAGATATGCGGCGGGCCGCCAAGCACAGGGTTAGACCACCACGCATGTCTGGACCTACCCTCCCCCCCCCCACACACGCGCCCCCGCAAGGGGGCAAAAGCATTGCACAGTGGCGATGCTTTTGCACCCGCCAAGTAGCTCCCTGCCTGCACAGCTCCTGTGTGTCGCAGCGGCTGCGTGTGACATCACACAGCTGCTGTGGCATGCCCCCGCAACGGTCCAGACGCTACTGCGTTGTCTGGACCGCGCCCCACCAATGGCGTTCTAATGCCATTGGCATGCCCCCTCCCGCACCGTGACTGCCTCTGACTGTCTATCAGTTTTTAGCATCTCATGGGCCTCTCGTGGTGTGCACGCGCAGTTCGCCCACTGAGCAGGTGCACTCCCCAAAGGGACTTCAGACTGCGATCGCTGCTGCTGCGATCCAGTCTAAATTAGCACCTAAGTACAATAGCACCTGTGCAGTATAAAAATAATAGATTATCTACAACCATAAATGGAATGAGGTCAGGTCAAGAGGCTTTGTGGGAGATGTCTCAAACCTTTCAGAGAGATAACATGGAAAAGTTGTCTATAGTTTCAATTAAATAGTATTTATCTAGCACAGACCATATAATGAGAGTTCAATGGCTCTGGTATGTAATACCGGCAGTCGGGATGACGGTGGTCACATGACCGACCAAGGCATCCCAACAATGAGGATCTCAACACTAGACAGGGTTAAGTACTTTACCCCACAGGGATAATCCGTGGGGGATGGCAGCTAGTACTAACTAGAGATGAGCGCCGGAAATTTTTCGGGTTTTGTGTTTTGGTTTTGGGTTCGGTTCCGCGGCCGTGTTTTGGGTTCGACCGCGTTTTGGCAAAACCTCACCGAATTTTTTTTGTCGGATTCGGGTGTGTTTTGGATTCGGGTGTTTTTTTAAAAAAACCCTAAAAAACAGCTTAAATCATAGAATTTGGGGGTAATTTTGATCCCAAAGTATTATTAACCTCAAAAAACATAATTTACACTCATTTTCAGCCTATTCTGAACACATCACACCTCACAATATTATTTTTAGTCCTAAAATTTGCACCGAGGTCGCTGTGTGAGTAAGATAAGCGACCCTAGTGGCCGACACAAACACCGGGCCCATCTAGGAGTGGCACTGCAGTGTCACGCAGGATGGCCCTTCCAAAAAACCCTCCCCAAACAGCACATGACGCAAAGAAAAAAAGAGGCGCAATGAGGTAGCTGACTGTGTGAGTAAGATTAGCGACCCTAGTGGCCGACACAAACACCGGGCACATCTAGGAGTGGCACTGCAGTGTCACGCAGGATGTCCCTTCCAAAAAACCCTCCCCAAACAGCACATGACGCAAAGAAAAAAAGAGGCGCAATGAGGTAGCTGTGTGAGTAAGATTAGCGACCCTAGTGGCCGACACAAACACCGGGCCCATCTAGGAGTGGCACTGCAGTGTCACGCAGGATGTCCCTTCCAAAAAACCCTCCCCAATCAGCACATGATGCAAAGAAAAAGAAAAGAAAAAAGAGGTGCAAGATGGAATTATCCTTGGGCCCTCCCACCCACCCTTATGTTGTATAAACAAAACAGGACATGCACACTTTAACCAACCCATCATTTCAGTGACAGGGTCTGCCACACGACTGTGACTGATATGACGGGTTGGTTTGGACCCCCCCCAAAAAAGAAGCAATTAATCTCTCCTTGCACAAACTGGCTCTACAGAGGCAAGATGTCCACCTCATCTTCACCCTCCGATATATCACCGTGTACATCCCCCTCCTCACAGATTATCAATTCGTCCCCACTGGAATCCACCATCTCAGCTCCCTGTGTACTTTGTGGAGGCAATTGCTGCTGGTCAATGTCTCCGCGGAGGAATTGATTATAATTCATTTTAATGAACATCATCTTCTCCACATTTTCTGGATGTAACCTCGTACGCCGATTGCTGACAAGGTGAGCGGCGGCACTAAACACTCTTTCGGAGTACACACTTGTGGGAGGGCAACTTAGGTAGAATAAAGCCAGTTTGTGCAAGGGCCTCCAAATTGCCTCTTTTTCCTGCCAGTATAAGTACGGACTGTGTGACGTGCCTACTTGGATGCGGTCACTCATATAATCCTCCACCATTCTATCAATGTTGAGAGAATCATATGCAGTGACAGTAGACGACATGTCCGTAATCGTTGTCAGGTCCTTCAGTCCGGACCAGATGTCAGCATCAGCAGTCGCTCCAGACTGCCCTGCATCACCGCCAGTGGGTGGGCTCGGAATTCTGAGCCTTTTCCTCGCACCCCCAGTTGCGGGAGAATGTGAAGGAGGAGATGTTGACAGGTCGCGTTCCGCTTGACTTGACAATTTTGTCACCAGCAGGTCTTTCAACCCCAGCAGACCTGTGTCTGCCGGAAAGAGAGATCCAAGGTAGGCTTTAAATCTAGGATCGAGCACGGTGGCCAAAATGTAGTGCTCTGATTTCAACAGATTGACCACCCGTGAATCCTTGTTAAGCGAATTAAGGGCTGCATCCACAAGTCCCACATGCCTAGCGGAATCGCTCCGTGTTAGCTCCTTCTTCAATGCCTCCAGCTTCTTCTGCAAAAGCCTGATGAGGGGAATGACCTGACTCAGGCTGGCAGTGTCTGAACTGACTTCACGTGTGGCAAGTTCAAAGGGCATCAGAACCTTGCACAACGTTGAAATCATTCTCCACTGCACTTGAGACAGGTGCATTCCATCTCCTATATCGTGCTCAATTGTATAGGCTTGAATGGCCTTTTGCTGCTCCTCCAACCTCTGAAGCATATAGAGGGTTGAATTCCACCTCGTTACCACTTCTTGCTTCAGATGATGGCAGGGCAGGTTCAGTAGTTTTTGGTGGTGCTCCAGTCTTCTGTACGTGGTGCCTGTACGCCGAAAGTGTCCCGCAATTTTTCTGGCCACCGACAGCATCTCTTGCACGCCCCTGTCGTTTTTTAAAAAATTCTGCACCACCAAATTCAAGGTATGTGCAAAACATGGGACGTGCTGGAATTTGCCCATATTTAATGCACACACAATATTGCTGGCGTTGTCCGATGCCACAAATCCACAGGAGAGTCCAATTGGGGTAAGCCATTCCGCGATGATCTTCCTCAGTTGCCGTAAGAGGTTTTCAGCTGTGTGCGTATTCTGGAAAGCGGTGATACAAAGCGTAGCCTGCCTAGGAAAGAGTTGGCGTTTGCGAGATGCTGCTACTGGTGCCGCCGCTGCTGTTCTTGCGGCGGGAGTCCATACATCTACCCAGTGGGCTGTCACAGTCATATAGTCCTGACCCTGCCCTGCTCCACTTGTCCACATGTCCGTGGTTAAGTGGACATTGGGTACAACTGCATTTTTTAGGACACTGGTGAGTCTTTTTCTGACGTCCGTGTACATTCTCGGTATCGCCTGCCTAGAGAAGTGGAACCTAGATGGTATTTGGTAACGGGGGCACACTGCCTCAATAAATTGTCTAGTTCCCTGTGAACTAACGGCGGATACCGGACGCACGTCTAACACCAACATAGTTGTCAAGGACTCAGTTATCCGCTTTGCAGTAGGATGACTGCTGTGATATTTCATCTTCCTCGCAAAGGACTGTTGAACAGTCAATTGCTTACTGGAAGTAGTACAAGTGGGCTTACGACTTCCCCTCTGGGATGACCATCGACTCCCAGCGGCAACAACAGCAGCGCCAGCAGCAGTAGGCGTTACACGCAAGGATGCATCGGAGGAATCCCAGGCAGGAAAGGACTCGTCAGACTTGCCAGTGACATGGCCTGCAGGACTATTGGCATTCCTGGGGAAGGAGGAAATTGACACTGAGGGAGTTGGTGGGGTGGTTTGCGTGAGCTTGGTTACAAGAGGAAGGGATTTACTGGTCAGTGGACTGCTTCCGCTGTCACCCAAAGTTTTTGAACTTGTCACTGACTTATTATGAATGCGCTGCAGGTGACGTATAAGGGAGGATGTTCCGAGGTGGTTAACGTCCTTACCCCTACTTATTACAGCTTGACAAAGGGAACACACGGCTTGACACCTGTTGTCCGCATTTCTGGTGAAATACCTCCACACCGAAGAGCTGATTTTTTTGGTATTTTCACCTGGCATGTCAACGGCCATATTCCTCCCACGGACAACAGGTGTCTCCCCGGGTGCCTGACTTAAACAAACCACCTCACCATCAGAATCCTCCTGGTCAATTTCCTCCCCAGCGCCAGCAACACCCATATCCTCCTCATCCTGGTGTACTTCAACACTGACATCTTCAATCTGACTATCAGGAACTGGACTGCGGGTGCTCCTTCCAGCACTTGCAGGGGGCATGCAAATAGTGGAAGGCGCATGCTCTTCACGTCCAGTGTTGGGAAGGTCAGGCATCGCAAACGACACAATTGGACTCTCCTTGTGGATTTGGGATTTCAAAGAACGCACAGTTCTTTGCGGTGCTTTTGCCAGCTTGAGTCTTTTCAGTTTTCTAGCGAGAGGCTGAGTGCTTCCATCCTCATGTGAAGCTGAACCACTAGCCATGAACATAGGCCAGGGCCTCAGCCGTTCCTTGCCACTCCGTGTGGTAAATGGCATATTGGCAAGTTTACGCTTCTCCTCCGACAATTTTATTTTAGGTTTTGGAGTCCTTTTTTTTCTGATATTTGGTGTTTTGGATTTGACATGCTCTGTACTATGACATTGGGCATCGGCCTTGGCAGACGACGTTGCTGGCATTTCATCGTCTCGGCCATGACTAGTGGCAGCAGCTTCAGCACGAGGTGGAAGTGGATCTTGATCTTTCCCTAATTTTGGAACCTCAACTTTTTTGTTCTCCATATTTTATAGGCAGAACTAAAAGGCACCTCAGGTAAACAATGGAGATGGATGGATTGGATAGTTTACTAGTATACAATTATGGACGGACTGCCACGGTTAGGTGGTATAAAAAAACCACGGTTAGGTGGTATATATTATAATAATAATACAATTATGGATGGACGGACTGCCTGCCGACTGCCGACACAGAGGTAGCCACAGCCGTGAACTACCGCACTGTACACTGGTTGATAAAGAGATAGTAGTATACTCGTAACAACTAGTATGACACTATGACGACGGTATAAAGAATGAAAAAAAAACCACGGTTAGGTGGTATATATTATAATAATAATACAATTATGGATGGACGGACTGCCTGCCGACTGCCGACACAGAGGTAGCCACAGCCGTGAACTACCGCACTGTACACTGGTTGATAAAGAGATAGTAGTATACTCGTAACAACTAGTATGACACTATGACGACGGTATAAAGAATGAAAAAAAAACCACGGTTAGGTGGTATATATTATAATAATAATACAATTATGGATGGACGGACTGCCTGCCGACTGCCGGCACAGAGGTAGCCACAGCCGTGAACTACCGCACTGTACACTGGTTGATAAAGAGATAGTAGTATACTCGTAACAACTAGTATGACACTATGACGGTATAAAGAATGAAAAAAAAACCACGGTTAGGTGGTATATATTATAATAATAATACAATTATGGATGGACGGACTGCCTGCCGACTGCCGACACAGAGGTAGCCACAGCCGTGAACTACCGCACTGTACACTGGTTGATAAAGAGATAGTAGTATACTCGTAACAACTAGTATGACACTATGACGACGGTATAAAGATTAAAGAATGGAAAAAAAACCACGGTTAGGTGGTATATATTATAATAATAATACAATTATGGATGGACGGACTGCCTGCCGACTGCCGACACAGAGGTAGCCACAGCCGTGAACTACCGCACTGTACACTGGTTGATAAAGAGATAGTAGTATACTCGTAACAACTAGTATGACACTATGACGGTATAAAGAATGAAAAAAAAACCACGGTTAGGTGGTATATATTATAATAATAATACAATTATGGATGGACGGACTGCCTGCCGACTGCCGACACAGAGGTAGCCACAGCCGTGAACTACCGCACTGTACACTGGTTGATAAAGAGATAGTAGTATACTCGTAACAATTAGGATGACACTATGACGGTATAAAGAATGAAAAAAAAACCACGGTTAGGTGGTAGGTATATAATAATAAATAATACAATTCTGGTCGGACGGACTGCCTGCCGTGTGCCGACACAGAGGTAGCCACAGCCGTGAACTACCGCACTGTACACTGGTTGATAAAGAGATAGTAGTATACTCGTAACAATTAGGATGACACTATGACGGTATAAAGAATGAAAAAAAAACCACGGTTAGGTGGTAGGTATATAATAATAAATAATACAATTCTGGTCGGACGGACTGCCTGCCGTGTGCCGACACAGAGGTAGCCACAGCCGTGAACTACCGCACTGTACACTGGTTGATAAAGAGATAGTAGTATACTCGTAACAATTAGGATGACACTATGACGGTATAAAGAATGAAAAAAAAACCACGGTTAGGTGGTAGGTATATAATAATAAATAATACAATTCTGGTCGGACGGACTGCCTGCCGTGTGCCGACACAGAGGTAGCCACAGCCGTGAACTACCGCACTGTACACTGGTTGATAAAGAGATAGTAGTATACTCGTAACAATTAGGATGACACTATGACGGTATAAAGAATGAAAAAAAAACCACGGTTAGGTGGTAGGTATATAATAATAAATAATACAATTCTGGTCGGACGGACTGCCTGCCGTGTGCCGACACAGAGGTAGCCACAGCCGTGAACTACCGCACTGTACACTGGTTGATAAAGAGATAGTAGTATACTCGTAACAATTAGGATGACACTATGACGGTATAAAGAATGAAAAAAAAACCACGGTTAGGTGGTAGGTATATAATAATAAATAATACAATTCTGGTCGGACGGACTGCCTGCCGTGTGCCGACACAGAGGTAGCCACAGCCGTGAACTACCGCACTGTACACTGGTTGATAAAGAGATAGTAGTATACTCGTAACAATTAGGATGACACTATGACGGTATAAAGAATGAAAAAAAAACCACGGTTAGGTGGTAGGTATATAATAATAAATAATACAATTCTGGTCGGACGGACTGCCTGCCGTGTGCCGACACAGAGGTAGCCACAGCCGTGAACTACCGCACTGTACTGTGTCTGCTGCTAATATAGACTGGTTGATATTTAAAGAGATATTAGTAGTATACAACAATACTATACTGGTGGTCAGGCACTGGTCACCACTCCTGCAGCAAAAGTGTGCACTGTTAATTAATATAATTGTACTCCTGGCTCCTGCTAACAACCTGCAGTGCTCCCCAGTCTCCCCCACAATTAATTATAAGCTTTTAATTTATACATTGATGACTGTGCAGCACACTGGGCTGAGCTGAGTGCACACAGACTGAGTCACACTGTGTGACTGACTGTGCTGTGTATCGTTTTTTTTTTCAGGCAGAGAACGGATATAGCAGAGAGAAGTGAACGGATATATTATATTAAATAAAAGTTAACTAGCAACTGCACTGGTCACTGACTGTGGTAAACTAACTCTGTCTGCGACTCTGCACAATCTCTCTCTATCTAATCTATCTATCTCTATTCTAATGGAGAGGACGCCAGACACGTCCTCTCCCTATCAATCTCAATGCACGAGTGAAAATGGCGGCGACGCGCGGCTCCTTATATAGAATCCGAGTCTCGCGATAGAATCCGAGCCTCGCGAGAATCCGACAGCGTCATGATGACGTTCGGGCGCGCTCGGGTTAACCGAGCAAGGCGGGAAGATCCGAGTCGCTCGGACCCGTGGAAAAAAAAGTGAAGTTCGTGCGGGTTCGGATTCAAAGAAACCGAACCCGCTCATCTCTACTAACCCTAGGGGGGGGGGTGGCTATGGCTAACCCCATCCCCTAGTGCCTAACCCTAGCACCCCCCTCCCCAAGTGCCTAACCCTAACTTCCCCTCCCTCTGGGCCCTATCTCTGATACTCACCTTCAACTTTCCAACAGTCGATGTTCTGGTGCCTGAATGGTGTCAGAATTCTGTCATCAGACATTTAGATGGGCATCTTCTCCAATTTATCTCTCCTGAAAGTTTGATACTGTACATCTTTAACTACAGTAAACATGGGAGATTATGGTGCTATATTCTATCAATGCGCCCATAAGTGTCAGGTCTCGCCGTATAAAACGGTTAAATCCAACCAAACTAATGGATGCGTCATAAAAGTCCCGTTTGAGTGCTCAAACATGTCACTTTTTGTTTATTTCAACTTGCCACCCCTGGTATAATTAATAGGTAGGGCAGTATTAAAATATACTACAGTTATTTCATTTTTTCTACATATTGCTTTACATATTCCGGCTCATAATACACCAGTGTGTGTATGATATCTTGTGCGAATTTGAACAGCGCATACCAAGAATAGTGTGCACATGCCTATGCACCCATTGCAGATTTGCATGAGTCTGACACATACTCCTGCCTGTGCCTGGAAGATGGGGCAGAATACAGTAGGTGCATTCTAAAGTAGATCAAATATAGGGGGTAAGTCAGACCTGATCGTAGCAGCAAATTTGTTAGCAGCTGGGCAAAACCATGGTGGTGATTCAGACCTGATCGTAGATGTGCTAAATTTAGCACATCTACGATCAGCTTCCCTGACATGCGGGGTGACGCCCAGCACAGGGCTAGTCCACCCCGCATGTCAGGGCGACCTCCCCCCCCTCTTCCGCACAAGTACAAAAGCATCGCACTGCGGTGATGCTTTTGTACTGGAAGAGTAGCTCCCAGCCAGCGTAGCTCCTGCGTGCTGGCAGGGAGCTACTCGTCGCAGCCCGGGTCGCAGTGGCTGCGTGTGATGTCATGCACCCACCGCGGCCAACCCCCCAATGGTCCGGGAACGCCTGCGTTGCCCGAACCACCACCCCCTAAATGGCGGCTAAACTCCAGCCCAGCCCAGCGACCGCCTCTGCCTGTCAATCAGGCAGAGGTGATCGCAGGGTTAAGACAGCTGTCTGCCATGTGCCGGCGTCATGCGCAGTTCAAGCCTGATCGCTGCTGTGCTAAATGGCGGCTAAACTCCAGCCCAGCCCAGCGACCGCCTCTGCCTGTCAATCAGGCAGAGGTGATCGCAGGGTTAAGACAGCTGTCTGCCATGTGCCGGCGTCATGCGCAGTTCAAGCCTGATCGCTGCTGTGCTAAATGGCGGCTAAACTCCAGCCCAGCCCAGCGACCGCCTCTGCCTGTCAATCAGGCAGAGGTGATCGCAGGGTTAAGACAGCTGTCTGCCATGTGCCGGCGTCATGCGCAGTTCAAGCCTGATCGCTGCTGTGCAAAATTGCACAGCACCGATCAGGTCTGAATTAGCCCCCTTGTGCACTGCAGGGGAGGCAGATATAACATGTGCAGAGAGAGTTAGATTTGGGTGGGGTTTGTTCAACCTGAAATCTAAATTGCAGTGTAAAAATAAAGCAGCCAGTATTTAACCCATTAACAAAATAAACCACCCAAATCTAACTCTCTCTGCACATGTTATATCTGCCACACCTGAAGTGCACATGGGGGGTCATTCCGAGTTGATTGCTCGCTAGCTACTTTTAGCAGCTGTGCAAACACATAATCGCCGCCCACGGGGGAGTGTATTTTCGCTTTGCAAGTGTGCAAACATGTGTGCAGCCGAGCGGGACATAAAAGTTTTTTGCAGTTTCTGAGTAGCTCTGGACTTCAGCCTGTCCTGGCCCGGAATTGATTTCAGACACCCGCCTTGCAAACGCCTGGACACGCCTGTGTATTCCCAAACACTCCCAGAAAATGGTCAGTTGACACCCATAAATGCCCTCTTCCTGTCAATCTCCTTGCGATCGGCTGTGCGAATGGAATCTTCGCTAGATCCAGTGCACAGCAGTGATGCTCTTTGCGCCTGTACAACATGCGTGCGCATTGTGGCGCATACGCATGCGCAGTTTTGCCATTTTGTTACCTGACCGCTGCTCTGCGAAAATCGGCAGCGAGCGATCAACTCGGAATAACCCGCATGGTTTTGCCCAACTGCTAACAAATTTGCTGCTACGATCAGGTCTGAATTAGGCCCATAGTTCACAATTCCGAACACATGCAGACTGGTAAAAACATGCATTTATGTCTAGAATATTTGCAGGTGGTCACACCAGGTGCAAATAGCTGATAATGACTATGGTGGCCAGCACTGGTGAGCCGCGTGTAATTAGCTATTGGCAGACTCCCTGCTGACACTGGTACCTTTGTGAGCATTATTTTTATTCTGTCTGCAAAACCAAGTTGCATTAGAGAGCTTTTAATAGTTTAATTGATGGAATATGTTTTTTGCACATAAAGTAAATTGTTTACAACATTGATGCAAAAGTAACTTAAGTGCCTATGACATGTGCCTGGCATAAACCAGATAGATATGCCACTGCTGATGACCAGAAATCCTCTTACGCTCTGAATATATATATGTATTATATTATATTATATTATATTATATTATATGTATTATATTATGTATATATATATATATATACATATATATATATATATATATATATGTATGTATGACTGTATATATGCTATTTTTGTGTACAAGCTTACATTAATTACACTCATGCGTCAGATGCTTTCTGTGTAGGGGACATTATGTCCACCCGTGGAGCAAGGAACGTATTTCAATGTTATTTAAAACTACTGATTTCATCCAAAGGATGTCATTTTGCAGAGCACATCCAGGTGCAATAAAAACAGAGGCAGCATCTGCAAATACTATATTGTGGTATAGGAATGCCCTTGTGAGACTATCGTTCTGCACCTGTCAGTCCTTCTGAATGCCATTCCAATAGAATCATGACTACCGCATTTCCCACTGAGGTTTCTGTGAACTCATCACTCAAGTAAACTTGATAAACAGATAATCATGTTACACCATTATTAGATGCTGTACCATTATGTGGAAACATATTTTTTTTATACTAGCCACAGTGTCTGAAAATGTTTACCCCAACACAGCCTTACAGTCATTTTTGTTTTGTTTTCAGTTTTCCTGATATTTTTGGGGGCAGATGGTGTATATGTTGGAGTATAGAGCAACATATACAGGATAAGCATTACGTGAGTCACTATAATGGAGGGGCAATAGATGGCGCTGTTTCCTAAGCTATCACTATGTAGTCTCTCTTTGTTGTTATAGTGTGCTCTCTCTTCTTTGTAATCCACCTTGTTATGACATTTTACATGTACTGGTCGTAGCAAGGTTTATCCCATAATATTTTCCTGTGTGTCTCATGCCTGGATAAAGAAACATATTCTACAATACCAGAGTAGATGACTGTACTGACTGCATTAAGCATTGTGAACATAGCCATACTAATGTGTAGGCACAGAGGATACTGTGCCCGGCCCCCCTATATTAGCAAATCCCCCCCCCCCCCCCCCCGTGCCAGAGCAAACTGACGGAGCCAGGCTACCAGAATATGAGCAGGACTGTATGCAGTGCAGGCAGAGACACAATACTATAATGTTTCATGTGTTACCAACATACTGTAGCTTCCGAAACAGAAGTTAGACAGGAGGGGGAGAGAGCTGTAAGTGACTCGAGGTTCCCAGCTTCTCCACCACCATTCCTGGGTGTCTGGGTACTGTGTAACCTGTGTAATGAGAGCATTCAGGTCTAGAGAGAGAGAGACACACACACACACACACACACACACACACACAGAGACTCATCCTGAGTCCAGTCCCAGTGTGTAAGTAATACAGACTACAGAAGCTGCTGCTACTGCATTTTTACACAATAAACTATAGATTTTATTTTTCTATGTGTAGTTTAAGGTTGTTTAAGTTGTCTTTGTTCCACTACAAGAAAACTTTATAAAATACTGTACTTATTTCTTAATTAGGTGGAGCTATAAACAGTACTCAGGCATTATCAAACTATTAGTTTAAATCTAATATACACCATTGGTTTAAATTTAATATACACAATCCATACCTCCCAACATAACCCATTCCAGGAGGGACAAAATGCTCTCAAACTAGGCTTACCTCTTAATTTATGATTGCAATGACCTGTGTTGAAATTAGAGATGTGCGGCGGGCACTTTTTCGTGTTTTCTGTTTTGGTTTTGGTTCTAATTCCACTTTCGTGTTTTGGTTTTGGCTTGGTTTTGACAAAACCACCCTTTTGTGTTTTGGTTTTGGATCTGGATGATTTTTGAAAAAAACATAAAAACAGCTAAAATCACAGAATTTGGGGGTAATTTTGCCCTACGGTATTATTAATCTGAATAACAATCATTTCCACTCATTTCCAGTCTATTCTGAACACCTCACACCTCACAATATTGTTTTTAGGCCAAAAGGTTGCACCAAGGTTGTTGGATGACTAAGCTAAGCGACACAAGTGGACAACACAAACACCTGGCTCATCTAGGAGTGGCACTGCAGTGTCAGACAGGAGGGCAGATATTAAAAAAAGGCCCCAAACAGCACATCATGCAAAGAAGAAAAAGAATTGCAATGAGGTAGTTGTATGACTAAGCCAAGCGACACAAACAATTGGCCCATCTAGGTGTGGCACTGCAGGTGGCAGACAGGATGGCAGATATCAAAAAAAGGCCCCTAACAGCACATGATGCAAAGAAGAAAAAAGGTGCACGAGGTTGCTGTATGACTAAGCCAAGCGACACAAACAATTGGCCCATCTTGGCATTCACTGCAGTGGCAGACAGGAGGGCAGATATAAAAAAAAGGCCCTTAACAGCACATGATGCAAAGAAGAAGAAAAGGTGCACCGAGGTTGCTGTATGACTAAGCTAAGCGACACAACCACCTGGCCCATCTAGTAGTGTCACGCAGTGGCTGAATGTCGAGAGTGGGCCGCAATTGTTCAGTCCACTGACAGCATCTTCAGCACACTCCAGTAACTTAAAAAAAAAAAACTGCAATTGGTGGACTTATACGGCAGTACCCCAGGACTAATACAGCAGTACCCCTGGACTCATACGGCAGTGTCACACAGGATGGCACTTTTCAAAAACAAGGCCCCAAACAGCACCTCATGCAAAGATGTCGAAGAGGTGCAATGAGGTAGCTGTATGACTAAGCCAAGCGACACAAACAATTCCAACTGGAATTATACGTCCAAATCACTGGAATTATACATCCAAATCACTGGAATTAATTGGTAAAATCACTGGAATTATACGTCCAAATCGCTGGAATTAATTGGCAAGATCACTGTAATTATAGGTCCAAATCACTGTAATTAATTGGCAAAATCACTGTAATTAATAATTATACGTCCAAATCACTGGCATTAATTGGCAAGATCACTGTAATTAGTAATTATGTCCAAATCACTGGAATTAATTGGCAAGATCACTGTAATTAATAATTATACGTCCAAATCACTGGAATTAATTGGCAAAATCACTGTAATTATATGTCCAAATTACTGGAATTAATTGGCAAGATCACTGTAATTAATAATTATACGTCCAATTCACTGGAACTAATTGGCAAAATCAGTGTAATTATATGTCCAAATCACTGGAATTATTTGGCAAGATCACTGTAATTAGTAATTATACGTCCAAATCACTGGAATTAAATGGCAAACTCTCGCTATCGCCTGCCTAGTGAAGTGGAATCTAGATGGGATTTGGTACCACCGGGGACACAATACCTCCATCAATTGTCTAAATCCCACTGCACTAATGGCGGATACCGGACACATGTCTAACACCAACATAAGTGTCAAGGCCTCAGTTATGAGGGCTTTCATCGTCATGTGAAGCTGAACCACTAGTCATGAACATAGGCCAGGGCCTCAGCCGTTCTTTGCCACTCCGTGTCGTAAATGGTATATTGGCAAGTTTACGTTTCTCCTCAGACCATTTAAATTTCTTTTTACTGAACTTTGGCATTTTGGATTTTACATGCCCTCTACTATCACAATGGGCATTGGCCTTGGCAGACGACGTTGATGGCATTTCATAGTCTATGTCATGGCTAGTGGCAGCAGCTTCAGCACTAGGAGGAAGTGGTTCTTGATCTTTCCCTATTTTAGCCTCCAAATTTTTGTTCTCCATTATTTTTCTGGAGTTATATAACACAATATGCGGCACAAGAGAGCGTACCCCTACACCTCACACAGCAAACACTAAAAATTATTTGGATTAAATATTAATAACTCCTTTATTTGGAGTAAATAATATACAGCATAGGACAGCACCAATGAACTTATATGGCAGCACCACTGGACTGGATTTATACGGAATTATATGGACTTATATATAATTATACGGCAGGATAACTGGAACTACAGGTTGAGTATCCCATATCCAAATATTCCGAAATACAGAATATTCCGAAATACGGACTTTTTTGAGTGAGATTGAAATAGTGAAACCTTTGTTTTTTGATGGCTCAATGTACACAACCTTTGTTTAATACACAAAGTTATTAAAATATTGTATTAAATGACCTTTAGGCTGTGTGTATAAGGTGTATATGAAACATAAATGAATTGTGTGAATGTACACACACTTTGTTTAATGCACAAAGTTATAAAAAATATTGGCTAAAATTACCTTCAGGCTGTGTGTATAAGGTGTATATGTAACATAAATGCATTCTGTGCTTATATTTAGGTCCCATCTCCATGATATCTCTTTATGGTCTGCAATTATTCCAAAATACGGAAAAATCCGATATCCAAAATACCTCTGGTCCCAAGCATTTTGGATAAGGGATACTCAACCTGTATAAGGCAGTATCACGGGAATTATATGGCAGTATCACAGGAATTATACACCAGTATTCTGAGAATTCTACGGCAATATCACAGGAATTATACGTCAGTATCACGGGAATTATACTCCAGTATTCCGAGAATTATATGGCAATATCACAGGAATTATACGCCAGTATCACGGGAATAATACGGCAATATCACGGGAAATATACGCCAGTATCACGAGAATTATACGGCAGTAACACTGGATATATGCCAGCAGAGGACACCACCACTGTGACTTGTCACTGGACTGATGCTGCACAAGACACTACCCCTGGTCTAATGCAGAACAACATAGAACCACTGAAAGGGACTTATACAGCTACACTGGATATATGGCAGCAGAGGACACCACCACTGTGACTGGTCACTGGACTGATGCTGCACAAGACACTACCCCTGGTCTGATGCAGAACAACACAGAACCACTGAAAGGGACTTATACAGCTACACTGGATATATGGCAGCAGAGGACACCACCACTGTGACTGGTCACTGGACTGATGCTGCACAAGACACTACCCCTGGTCTGATGCAAGACAATACATCAAAAATGCAAAAGACTTATACAACAGCCAGCAGTACTGGGGACATATAGCAGCAGAGGACACCAACACTGGGACTGGCTGGACTGATGCAGCATAAGACTCTGACTACACTGGACTGGACTGAGCACAACACAGCACAAGACAGCACTGGAATCGCCACCCCACTTTCCCGCCCCTACACAGACACTGAGGACAGAGACACATCCTCTCACTACACTCTCCTAGACTGGAGTGAAAATGGCTGCGATACGTGGCTACTTATATGGAATCCAAATCCAGCGAGAATCCGACAGCGGGATGATGACGTCTTGCCTCGTTCGGGTTTCCGAGTCAGGCGGGAAAATCTGAGCCTGGCTCGGATCCGGACTCGAATGGTGAAGTTCGGTACGGTTCGGTTCTCTGAGAACCGAACCCGCTCATCTCTAGTTGAAATACCTCTCTAATGAATTAAATATTTCAATACAGGTGACGCCATTCATATATTAAGAGGATAAAGAGCATTTCCTCTCTCCTGGAATGGGTCATGGTGGGAGGTACTGTATGCACAATCTTATATACACCCCCTTTACCCGGGCCCCTTGTTTTAAGTGCTCCGGGGGTCCCCCCAAGGCTTAGTCTGGCCCTGATTGTGAATGAATCTGTGTCTTTATTTAACAGCAATATTCTCATTAGGCTGATAAAATCAAAGTGTAAAATAATAAAGAAAAACTAAAAACTACATAAATCAAATTAATATTCTTACAAAAGACGATGCACTGTTTGCCTTTTTGGTAAACATATCGTACTCGTGTGCTTGGTTTGTGATCCACAAAATATCATCATTGCTTGAGAACTATTAATTTTAATGATCTGTCACAAAACCATTAACACATCTCATTCGACATTCGGCTTTGCCTCTTCTTACAGTTTGAAGCAATTGGGATAATTCACAGATATCATTAGTGGTGAATCGTTGTACTTGTACCTTTTAATTTAGTTCAACTCTATGACCTTAACAAACTGGGTTTTAATCATTAGCGCTCATCAAAATTATTTTCAGGTTATTAGTTAGCTGAAGCAACCAAATGTTTTCTTGCTAATTTGTTGCATTAGTATTTCTAGGCTCTAATTGAATCAACAGCAAAGAAGGAGGGAAAAAGTAGATTAAAAAAATAGATAAATGTCTGTTTGATGTTGCCTTACGTCTGTTGAGAGAATAGGCTAGAACAGCCTACAATTATATATATCAAGGAATTACACATTAGGAGATCTTGCATAATTCTCTAGTACTGTTTCTCTGCAATTTTAATTTGGAAAAATAATAAATGCACAATGAAAGAATAACTACTGTACGTCATCCTGACAGAGCAACATTCTCATAAAACGGAATTCACGTGGAATACTATTCATACACTGCAATGTGGCTTGTTTAGAAAACATGTTTATGAGTGCAAGCTCATCTGCCAAGTGGCCAAAATCATTCTATAGAGCACGCTATCTTCCCAGACCTGTAAAATCAATCTGCATCTATATTTGCAGGTTTATGAATAAGCCAGAAAATGCATACTGTGGAAAGAGTCCATGGCCCAGATTTATCAAGCCTAGAGGAGTGAAAACAGCACGGTGATAAAGTACAGGGCCATAGCTACAGTGCATGTGCACTGTGGGTCCAGGACCACTGGCAACCCCTGCAGGCAGGGCCGGAATAACGGTGGTGTCACAGAGATAGCCATCTTGGCAGTAGCGGATTTACAGCAGTGTGGGCAAAGCAGCAGGCAGCCCACAGGGGGCCCGTGAGAGGGCTACTTAGTTAATTCATCATTTATTTCTGGCACCGGCAGGCTGTCATCGCTTAGATACTGGACAGCTGCCGGGTGACGCTCTGTGTAGTCTCCTCTCCTGCTCATTTCTCTGTGATGTGCTGCCGTGCCTGCGTGTTACGTGTCATGGCCACATGCTCAGGGAGAGGAGCTGATCAGAATGAAGGCATGCAGTGGCCGGCCAGTGGACTGAAGGATAGATGGTGAGTTGCTCCCGTCGAGAAAAGGTGGGGGAGGCCTGGTTCTGGTTGCGGTGCCCGATGATGGTAGTAGCAGCAGGTGGTCCTATACAGCATCCTGCAGCTCTCTCTTCTCTCCTGTCCTGCTCCCTTACTATTGTAGTAGCTTTTATATGTGTATGTGTATATGTGTATTGGTGTATCTAGTTATCTATATGTGTATATGTGTATTTGTATGTATATATGTGTATCTATATGTGTATTTATATGTGTGTATTGCTGTATTTATATGTGTATTGTTGGTGTATCTGTATGTGTATATGTGTATTGGTATATTGGTATAGGGGGTTCACTACGGCTGGCCGGCGGTCGGGCTCCCGGCGACCAGCATCCCGGCGCCGGGAGCCCGACCGCCGGCTTACCGACAGCGTGGCGGGCGCAAATGAGCCCCTTGCGGGCTCGCTGCGCTCGCCACGCTACGGGCACGGTGGCGCGCTACGCGCGCCACACTATTTTATTCTCCCTCTATGGGGGTCGTGGACCCCCACGAGGGAAAATAAGTGTCGGTATGCCGGCTGTCGGGCTCCCGGCGCCGGTATACTGAGCGCCGGGAGCCCGGCCACCGGCTTACAGAAGACCACCCGGTATAGGTGTGTGCTAGCTGTGCCTGGCATACAGCGCATATGCACTGTGGACGCAGTACCGCTGGCAACACCATAGTTCCATGCCGCAATATGTGTCTGCGGGGTACAGCCGGGCACACTCCGTACTCCTCATTCCACACCTTCCCTCTACTGCCTGACCACCCCCTCCCTACTCCCCCCGAGTAGTGATTACAGTGAGCTACGGCCAGCAGTGCCCAATCCCACCCCAGCACCGGGCGCTTACAGTGCAGCCTGGCCATGACCACCCCCTTTCTCCCACGCATGGAGATTACAGTGAGAGCCGTGGCATGGGCAGCAATGCTCGATACCACCACCCACCCTTACCATGCAGCCTGAGCACCCCTACGGAGTTTACAGTGCAGCCAGAAAGGGGATGTGGCTGCTATTGGGTCTGGGCTGTTTCCAGGTCCCACCACTCCCCTGCACTCAGACATCTGTAGTGTCTTCCAGCACCAGACTCTAAGCCACATCAGCTCTCCCTGAAGCGCAATGCTCTGTGAAGCACAGTGCACGCTGCCTGAGACCGGAATCCTGGATCTCCACCACCATAGATGACCTGTGCCTGCCATGCCGCCTGCTCAGGAATATGGTGATAGCAGAAGGGGACTCTACCAGCCGTAATTTGTAAAAGGGGAATCTACCTGGCGTAATGTGTAAAAGGGGACTCTACCTGGCGTAATGTGTAAAAAAGGGGTCTCTGCCTCTTGTAATATGTAAAATGGGACACTACCTGCCGTAATTTGTAAAAGGGGACACTACCTGCCGTAATGCGTAAAAGGGGACTCTACCTGGCGTAATGTGTAAAAAGGGGGTCTCTGCCTGTCGTAATGTGTAAAATGGAACTCTGCCTGCCGTAATGTGTAAAAAGGGGACTCTACCTGCCAAATGTGTAAAAGGGGACTCTACCTTTCGTAATGTGTAAAATGGGACTCTGCCTGCCGTAATTTGTAAAAGGGGACTCTGACTGCTATAATGTGCAAAAAGGGGACTCTACCTGCCATAATGTGTAAAAGGGTCTCTACCTGGCATAATGTGTGTAAGTGGCGCTACTGTGTGGCGTAATTTGAATAATCGAGATTACTGTGCAGCGTAATATGAATTGGTATTAGCCCTATTTTAAATATAGGGGGCGCCTATGCTGTTTCTTGCACAGAGCACTAAAATGTCTAGTTACAACACTGATAAAGTACCAGCCAATCAGCTCCTAACTGCCATGTTACAGGCTGTGTTTGAAAAATGACAGTTAGGAGCTGATTGGTTGGTACTTTATCACTGTGTTATTTATCACTCTCCAATGCTTGATAAATCTGGGCACACATCACATACAAGTCCAGTCCACTTCTTCTATAAGATTATATCCTTCATTAATTTTAACTTGGAGAGAAATACAAAAAACAGCAAAACTTGGAGAGAGATAAAGTGTCATCTTACAGGTTGTGCAACTTTTGCAGCCCGTGCGATCAACTAGACGCCTATGGGGGAGTGTATTTTTGCATAGCAAGGCTGCGATCTCTTGTGCAGCCCTGCTATGCAAAAAAAGTTTTGTGTGAACAAGACCAGGGTAAGAAAAACTTTGAAAATTGCATATACAGTAAGACAGTTTCTTTTTCTTGTGGCCTACACAAGACTTAGGGGGTAATTCAGATCTGATCGCTAGGCAGCGATTTTTGCTGTCCTGTGATCAGATAGTCACCGCACTACAAGTGTGCGATCGCATGTGTAGCAGAGCTGTACAAACTGATTTTGTGCAGTCTCTGCGCAGCCCAGGACTTTCTCAGCCGCTGCGATCACATCAGCCTGTTCGGGACCAGATTTGACATCAGACTCCCTCACTGAAAATGTTGACACCCACAAATGGCTTCTTCCTGTCAATCTCCTCGTGAATGCCCAGCGAATGGATCCGTCCCACAATCCCATCACTGACCGGCGGTTTCCAATGCAGCCGCGTGACACGCTGGCGCAGTGCGGTGCATACGCATGCGCAGTTTGGATCTGATCACCCACTGTGTGAAAACACACAGCAGTGATCAGATCTGAATTACCCCCTTAGACCTTGATTATTCGGCCCAGTTGGTATTTTCAGTATGACATGCCTGTTATATAGGATAAAACTATCCAATTAGGCAGTATCAATGCCAAATTAGCAAAGTTTCCAGAAACAGGTGTCCATAGCGTTAGTACATGAGCTAGGAACATTTTCAAGAAGATCTTGAAAAAAGTGGCTCAATTAAATTTAGTGGCTCAATTAAACCTATGACCTCTCCTGTACTGTAAAAGTGCATCCCTGTGTCCAATGGACAAAGGGATTACAGTATCCATTGTATTGCTTTTGGAAGACTTGTATAAATAAAGCCTGCTGCAGTCCGGCCAGTCACAAGACTCACAACGTTATCTATTTGATTACGGAGGACTGGACCAGGAAGCGCACGCGAATATTCTCACGTATGTACATTGACTGTAGCCATTATTCTGTTATATATATTGTCTTGTATTGTAGCATATAATTTGTATTGTAAACCCCCTTTCAGAAATAATCCACTGTGGTGTCGGAACCCAGCGGTAAACTCACAATTGGTGTCGTGTGCTCATTGCCCTGCTAAGGTTTAAAGTGTATTATTATTGCATTGCATTGCTGTAGAAGGTTTAAAGTGTATCTCTGGGTGTGTATGCGCTGCGAGTACTTTGTACCATCAGAGCGGCGTGTGTACGCAAAGTCTGTACACTACGGAACCCTTTTACGCTAATAGCGTAAAAGGTGCGTAGTGTGAATTAAGTATAGCGGCCACAGCGGCTAAAGGTTTAAAGTGTATTTAAGGTGTGTTTAAGGTATAGCTTTCATTCCTGTAAAGATAATTGACATTATCAATTGGGGGCATCGTGCGATTTTCCACATTTTTACTGCTTAACAGGTCAAAAGCAGGCATAATCTATCAGCATAAGGGTGGACAGGGATCCTACGTATCCTTTTCTTGGTCAGTGGATACACTGAAAACCCTACTTAATTGCTGATTAGATGGTGTCTGCTCTGTATGGTTTGTAGGGATGCTGGTAAGAACTCGTAAGGTAAGCAGAAAAAAAAGCTATTTAAAATCTGTGAATTTATTTTTGGCGCCAAATGCGTACACAGCAAAAGCGTACACCCATACTCTGTGCATACTCTCCCACATTGTTGCCATAACACTCAGATTACTAGATTCATAATATAAATATTAAGGAAGTAAGTGTAAAACACAAACGCAGTCTGGCCTAGTTATAAAGATTTATACAGAAAAGAAACTGTGTGGCTTGTTAAGTGAGCAATTATAGTTAATATTGCTCACATTTATAGAAATTGTATGATTTGTGCTATTGCGGACGTACGGTTTTGTACACGTGTCTCGGACAAGGTACAGAACTGCACACGCGGCGTAAGCACAGTCGCGTGTTTACACAAATTGCGTAAGAATACGGTCGCTAAGTACAAATTACACAATAGTTCGTTTAGTTTAAAGGTGAGACAGTAGCCACGCTACAATAACACAAGATTGCCCAGCTTCCAACGTTTAGTATAAAGCCCTTATTTACTGTATTGCCTCTGGGAGTAAAGCTGCTTGTCTGGATGAATGATAATTTTCTGTACAGAAAAACCAAAGTGCAATTGAGTGAGCGAACGCAGGAGCGAGTGGAAATTTGAACCACGGAATTTGGATTCTCGGTGTGTGGTACATCAAGTGAGTGGAGACTTGGTGGCGTGAGGCGGCTGACTCACGTTAATATAAGGTTTAATACGTAAGTCGTGAGGAGACTTACACAGGAGCGTGGTAGGCAATTGTGAAGTGTTGTGACCCATATAGTTTTTTTTATACGCTCCGGCTGAGGTATCGCAGCCTGAAAATCGATTCCAGTGGTCGTACGGCAGATAAGTAACAAGTACCTATACGCTGTGCGATTGGACCGCGCGTTTGTGGGTGCGATATATAGCGCAACGTGATATCCTTTTTACGAGCTTTTGCGTAAAATCGCGGTATCATCAGCGCTGTATAGAACATACGCAAGCGTGATTTGTGTATAATAAAGTGCATAGGGAGTTTTCGCTGGTCTCTCTCAGGAAAATCTCCAACGGCCGATACTTTACTGGAAAGGGTAAGTTATTCCTAAAAACTTCCAGTAAATATAGGTCACATAGGGCCCTAAGTTGGGTACATTGCCTTCGCTATCGACAGTGTATGGTAGTACTGGCCAATGTGGGCGGTGAGCGGGTGAAGAGCGCTCGGAGAACTTTCACCGTTACCTTATATTGAGTATTTTGGTGTTTGTGGGAAATACCCACAATTATGGGAGCCAGTTGCTCAAGTAAGGGACGTTTAACCAGGGTTCAGGTTGTAGAGCCGCGGCCCATGGGGTCAGCGGAGTTTAAAGGAAAAAGTATTGAAGACTTTTTGTCTGAATGGGAACGTGTGACTGACAAAGATAGGGAACCATTCCCTAAGGTGGGCAGCTTTGAACCAGAGGTACTGCAGAATGTAAGCAGTAAAATATGCCTTCAAAAATCCAGAAAACAAAGGATTAGACATAATGATTGTTTCAAATTATGGCAACAGGAGGGGGATATGCAAAGAGAACAAATTCGCAAAGCAGGTTCAAAACCTAGCGGGAATGAGAACACAAACACACCAGTGTCGACACAGGTCGAAGGGGAAGAGATGGCTACAATGATATATCCGTAAACGATAGTAGTATGCAAAACAATGTATTAACCCTAATTTTTGCAAGATGTATCCTGTTTTGAAGTCTTTTCCAGGTTATAGGTCACAGGAAGATGAAGGATCCAGCCAAATCGCAGCTCTCCTCCAAGCAGTCACTTTGCAGGACAATCAGGTGGGGTCTGTCCAACCAGGTAGTGCAGTAACAATATTCCCCAATAAAAGAACTGGTGAGGTCACAGCTACCGGTAAGTGTGAGACAGCTCATTGCACAGAGACAATAACACCTCACAGTAAACAAATCAAGAACGGAATGGTAGAATTACACCCTGTCTTGGGAACAGTAACTCCCAATGGGGGAACCGATAGTCAGGGAGAAGTCCTCACCAGGAATAATGCAATGTATTGCCCGTGACCCAGAGATGAGCTGCGATCAATCATTTCAGAATTCCCCGACCCTCGGAAGGATTTAGCTAGATGTCAGAAATTTATCAGAGATCTGGGTAATGCGTATGAGCCGACAAACAAACACTGGCGGATACTTTTGAAAGCATGCCTATCCCCTAATATTGACACCCAAAAATGTATCACTGATTGTAGATTAGAGTCGGATAGTCTATGACTGACAAACACAATCAGGAGATCTTAGAGCAAATTAACAGGCAACTAGAGTTGTATTTCCCCACAACTGTTAAGTGGAGAAGAATTTTCTCCATAAAACAGAAGGAAAATGAAATGACATCTGAATATTTCCATCGGGCCCTGCAAATAATGGATAGATACATGGGGGTATCAGATACAGGGAACGATACGAATTACAGGGAGGTGGCTGTCTCTGTGCTAATGGACAGACTCGATAAGACAGTAAGGGACAGAGTACAAACATCTTTGCCTAATTGGAGAGGGGTCACAATAGCTTGCCTTAGAGAGTGCGCAATTGTACACCACAAAAATATTGTTAGGTGTAGATAACAACAGGAGGAGAGGCTGAGGATTGAAAGTATACAGGCTCTTACACCAAAGTCTCATCAGCCTAAACCCCAGACCCCTGCTGTTTGGAAAAGACCGAGAACATGCTACATTTGTAGGAAGGAAGGGCATTTTGCCAGAGATTGTAGGTATAGTAGAACACATAGTCAATATAGACCCCTAGACAGAGAAAACAAGCCACGTTATTAAACACATAGACGGGATCAAGGGACATATAGTAAGGAATCACGATACAGTATAGAAAAGCACAGATTCGGTTAATGGGAAGAATAGAATAAATGCAACTTTACCCTTTTGACAGAACTTACTGGGGTTAGGAGGAGGCCTCTAAACTTCTGCTTCTCACTCTAGCAGAAGTGACCTCTAAGTAACTTAACAGGAGTTTTGTTAGAGATGGTAAACATATTGAGTGCTCCCACCCAGGAAGCACAAAATATGTTAGATACCCACGAAGACTAATGTTGCATTTCACTGTTTTAGATGCATGTCCATCACAGGTAGAGGAAATTATCTCAAAGATACCGGGTTCCCTATGAACTTAGACTGGACAAGACACTGGATTGATGGCTGGGATAGTCCCAGTAGAGATATAACACACATAGAATTTTTTTTAAGGGTAACAGACCGATTAGGGAATCATTCCCTGTAGTGCCCAATCCAGATGTCAAACTTTGTAAAATCTTCTTTGCCTTTACAAACTTACCTGTTACTAAACTCTGTGATTTGTCTTCAAAGTTTCCTCTTCATTTCTTACGTTCACTGACAGGATTACAGTTCAAACGCCACATGCCTACTCGGTCTTTTCAGAATTCTGCCCAAACCCAGTATATCTCACCAGCATAGGGACACTAGTATCAGTGTGCCTGGCCATGCACAAAGGGTGGAGAATGGGAAAACTGGTGAAGGGAGACTGTGCATAGATACCGATATACATGATGGTGTGACAGCCTGATGGTGAACGCAAATCTGACAAATTTTCTTTTTATTATTTCCCCTCTCTTTTCACTTGCCATAGATGGTTCACTTCACACAACTGATAATACACAACAGTTAAACACATTGAAATGCAAGATTTATGTTCCCTACAGAAAGGTCGCTGACCCAGAGAGAACCCGTGACAAAGAGCAGAGTATAGAGAACATCGTATCACTGGAGTGTCTGTTCCGGGAAGGTTGAGAGGCAGGACTGTTGAGACGGCACCTGAGCACAGAGAACAACAAGACCAGAGGCGGTTGTTGCACCAGTTTTTATTTTTTTATTTTCTCCATCTCCCACTACCCTCCTTCTCTCCTTCTCTTTCTCCCCCTTCTTGTTTCCCTTCTCTTCCCTTAACAAGATGGACTTACCCCAAGAGACTGCGTTCCGGGTTTTCCTGTTAATCCTGTTGTTGACTAGGACAGTCTGTTTCGGTGAGGGTCCCAGAGAGGTCGAGAAAGGATCTGGAATGGGTTCTCATGGCGAGGATGGATTTGTAGAATCTCAAGAGCAACACATCACTCGAGCAAAGGCGAGTATCTGAAAGCGATCTGGTAGTCAGGGAGCTCGGAGGGTTATTGGCTGAGGAAAATTGCATTTGTAGGAATTGTGAGAACATAGTCGAGGATGGGTGCATCCAGAGATGTCAGTCCAGCCTTAATATCAACATGGACCGTCATCCATTGAGTGATTACCACTCACTAGTGGGTAAGATCTTAAACCAGACAGAATGCTGGGTGTGCTCACAAGTACCTCAAGGTCAGAGCAAGTCAGGATTAGTACCGTACCCTTTAGCAATAGATGAGGTACTCGAATTACGGGGTGGGAGACCGGTGGACAAGAAATTCAATATTTCTAGGCCCCCTAGTTTGAAGCTCCACCAGTATCATGTAGATAGATCCTTATTATGTTTCAATATTTCCAATTACCGAAAACCGGGAAATTGGGAAGTGACGTGGAATAACCAGACAATGGCCTTTTCGCACAGAGCTGATAGGATACCCATAGACTCTGAACTTGTACGCCAAATAGCCAACAGTGGAAGGTATTTTCGGTATAGGTATACTCGAGGAAACAAGACCATGTGGGTTGGAGAAGTATCACCAGGGTACTGTGCTGATATCATCCAGCCCGGTACTTGTACTGAGCAGATGGGAGAACTAGGGATTGGGTTTTTCACTTGGAAAGTTTGTAATATGGTAATGTTATATTCTGTCCCCTATGTTCTCCCGATGATGCCTATTTCATATGTGGGAGGAAGGCGTATAAGTGGCTTGCCCCGAACTCAGAGGGATTGTGTTATGTTGGAAGAGTGTTGCCAGAGGTCATGACCATAACCCATGATAAGATGAAAGATGTTCACCGCAGTGCTCAGGCTCCTTATACTCATACTCACTATGAACACATCATCAAGAGACACCTCATAGAGAGGACAGAGCACGTAGCCTCTGATTTGATCCACGAATCCACCGGGATTCAATTCCTTCTCGCATTAGACGTCACCCGTACTGCCAGAGGAATTATAAATTAAAGGTATATCCATGCGCTAGCGAACTTGATAGATAATATCACTGAGATGTATGACGACACCTTCAGGTATACGGGAAGGGAGTTACAAGCTTACAGGACGGAATTGATCCAGCATAGGATGGTCCTTAATTATATCACAGCCATGACGGGTGGGTACTGTGTCACTTTGGCAACTCAGTATGGTGTGAAGAGCTGTACATATATTACAAACAGCACTGACGACCCCACGGAGATCATCGATCAAAAGATGGATGATATCTTGCAGTTGAAGTGGGAGTTCCGGAGGAGACACAACCTTACCCTAACCGCTGTGGGTAATGAGCTGACCAGCTGGGTCTCATGGTTGAACCCACGAAATTGGTTCTCAGGGTTAGGAGAGTTGGCTCAAAATGTTATTATGAGTGTAGGAAAGTTTCTCCTTTGTATCCTGGGAGTCGTCATAATTATTGGCTTGATATTTAGGTGTGTTCGAATTCTGACACGGCGCAAGGACGGCACAAATTTGATGAGTTTAAGGAGCGAGGGCATTGTTATAGCAGCAGATTTAATTTACGACCCATCCATAGAGACAGTGTTATGATAAGGATTGCAAATGAATTCCATGGCCTGTTTCTTTCACCCGTTTTTCTTTTGTCTCCCCCTCTGCCCAGATACATCCATCCGGAAAAAAGACATCAGCCCTACCCAAAATGTTTATGTGAATGTATTTTATTTATATGTCTTATCTTCATCTCTGCAACCTTCAGTTAATGGCACACATAGTCGACAGGTGATATCCACATATACTAGCACTCACACATGTATCATCAACTAAATGTGCACCCCATTTGTTGGAACAAGAAGCCGAAAAGAGCTCGGTAGTGTTTGTCAGCCCACTTACAGACCCTTAATACGGGATAAGAAGGATTTAATGTATACTTCGCAATACCTCGAAGCTTATCTAAAACATATACGGCACGATGATACATGCCCCTCAGACATGGATTCATACATACATGCTTTTTACTATCCCACTAGGTCATACATTTCCTACCTACCACTCTCACTCCGACCATCCAATCGTCTGTAGATATTGTATTGATATTTTTCTGTTTAGTGATTAGATAGTGGCAGTTATTGGTGACTGCCAAAGGGTGGACTCTCAAAGTCAAAAAATATTACAGAACACACATCACGTACAAACTGCACCCACATGCCCACTGCGCGTGCACTTGTTCTGCAGTGCGTGCACATGTACGCACTTTGCGTATGGTCGCTCCCGCGGTCCTGCGCATCGGCGCGTGGTATGGGTATTTACGGCAGAGTTTGTGTACGCATGGAGCGCCATCAGAACACATTACCTATTTAATCCAAATAGTGCACAATGTACAAATAGTCTCCTTGCACCACATCAGAAAGTTATATCTGTTTAAATGGTTGCAGAACAAAGGGATTCACCTTTACAGGATAAGAGTGGACAGACTAAGGTTATAAGGTGGTATTTGGTATCCAGCTGTAGGGTATTTTAAGGGTAACATTCCGGTTTTGGTCTGTGGAAGATCGCATGTTCCTGCGGATAGTTTTGTGCAGAAGCAGAATATAGATATAAACTGTATTTACTGTATATTATGTATGCGGCGGGAATCCAGAGGAGACCACCCACAAGAGCAGTTGAGAAAGACATCGCCTACCTTTTCAAATCAACCTATGACCTCTCCTGTACTGTAAAAGTGCATCCCTGTGTCCAATGGACAAAGGGATTACAGTATCCATTGTATTGCTTTTGGAAGACTTGTATAAATAAAGCCTGCTGCAGGCCGGCCAGTCACAAGACTCACAACGTTATCTATTTGATTACGGAGGACTGGACCAGGAAGCGCACGCGAATATTCTCACGTATGTACATTGACTGTAGCCATTAATCTGTTATATATATTGTCTTGTATTGTAGCGTATAATTTGTATTGTAAATCCCCTTTCAGAAATAATCCACTGTGGTGTCGGAACCCAGCGGTAAACTCACAATTGGTGTCGTGTGCTCATTGCCCAGCTAAGGTTTAAAGTGTATTATTATTGCATTGCATTGCTGTAGAAGGTTTAAAGTGTATCTTTGGGTGTGTATGCGCTGCGAGTACTTTGTACCATCCGAGCGGCGTGTGTACGCAAAGTCTGTACACTACGGAACCCTTTTACGCTAATAGCGTAAAAGGTGCGTAGTGTGAATTAAGTATAGCGGCCACAGCGGCTAAAGGTTTAAAGTGTATTTAAGGTGTGTTTAAGGTATAGCTTTCAGTCTTGTAAAGATAATCGACATTATCACAACATTTCCATTTGTCTATCTCTGCATTTTTAGAAGGCATTTCCTCCTAAATTCCATGACAGAGACTCCATAAACCAGGAATAGTAAGGGAGGAAAATCAAATTAGCTGCAGGGTTTGCCACAAAGAGAAATGTTCTGGGGTATCAAACCTGGAGCTTTCAACGAAAGAGCCTTTTCAGCACATGGTAAACCAAAGATTAATGCACGCTACCCCTTGGTTCCTCTTGAAATGAAGAGTTAATGGGTTTTAAAGCCTAGAGGGTGCCTTTTATTTATATACTTCTCCTTGTAGATCTTGAAGCTATGAGGAAAAGTGCATCTCTGTGGTTTAAAGTGCTGGGTAACCCCACTAATTGACTTGGCTGTTTGGATTCCCGCTAAGTATTTGACAGATTGAGTTTTAGGATGAACTCCAGGACCCAGTGCTGGTAAGAGGAGAGAGAGATATAACTATGAATTGTAGTGAGAGCTTGACTCATTGAGCCAATAGATGCTTCCAGCGTGGCAGGCAAGAGCATGCCAAGAGTGAACATGTACTTTAGCTCCATTTTCCTAATACAGTACATTGACACTATATAAATAAAACATAATGATACTATAGCTTATTGTAATTTATGTCTTGTTCCTCTACAGTGACCAAGGACAAATTCTAAATACAGCCTTTGCATTTTAATAGGAACATTAAACCATTGCATTATACAAATAAATACTTCCATGTAACTTGTGACCTAGTAGTAATTCCAGCAAAATGTAATGTGTGTTTTGTAAATCATTTCTTTTCTGTCACACTCAGCGGCCAACCACCTTTTATCATGTTTTAAAACAAACCGGCAAATCCTCTGTAAACTGCAGGGCACAAAATCATTCATTCTCATATAAGAGAAAGGTTTTCAATGTATTTGTATCTTGCCAAATATTCAACCGATTTCTTAAAACAACTCACATTCCTTTCTCAGAAATGCAATCTTTTTCAATCCAGTTAAATTGGAAAGGACACAGGTGTAGACTGTAAAAGCCTGAAAAGTAATTTGTAATGCCTGTTCATGCTTATTAAATACAGTTTGCAGTAACAGAAATAAACAACTGGCAAATAAATCAGTGGCCCAATCAGGCATTTATAAAACTGAAATATGTAAAATAATGTTTTTATGTCTACATCATTGAAAATTTCTCAGATAACTGCGAATGAATATAAAAAAAATATGAAGAGGGGATAAAAAGAACCAAAGATTAAAAAACAGAAAGTAAAGTTGTATTATGTATTTAAAAAGGGTTCCAATGTATAGACAGACAGTGTCTAGATCGACAGCCAATAAGTTAACCCCATACAGTTGACATGCATTAGGTCGACGCTAACAAAAGGTCAGCATGGACAAAAATGCCGACATGTGAAAAGTTGACATTGGAAAAGGTTGACAGGTACAAAATTATGATAGGTTCAAATGGTCGACATGACATTAGTCAACACACATATGGTCGACACATGTCAACACCACTTAATTTTTTGTTTGCATTTTTTACACCTTTTACATACTTTACCATCCACATGGACTACTATTGAGAATAGTTACCCATGCGAGTGCAGCAGTAGCAAAGCAAGGTAACTTGCCCGCAGCTGCAAGGGGACACAGTACACTAATTGAGGTTTCCTGTGCTTTGATGGTGAAAATTACACCAAACAATAAAAAAAATTATATGTCAACATTTTTTGTGTTGACCATTTCCCATGTTGACCTTTTTATATGTTGATCTTTTGTACTTTGTTGACATTGTCTTGTGTTGACCTTTTATAGGTCGACCATTTGTCTATTTCAACCTTTTGTTGGTCTATACCTAATGCATGTCGACCATATAGGGTCAACCTAGACATTGTAGATTTTCTATACCATACACAATAAAAAAAAATGGAAAAGTCGATGTTATCAATATAGGTTATGCATTTGTCTCTCACACACACAGTGCAGACAGCCAAATTGTTAGCTAAAGTAATATTCAGCCTATGAAACTGTTTAAGCTTTGTGACACAAGGAGACTCAGTGTTGTCACTAGATGCTAATAAACTGATTGGTTGCATTTTCCTGAATATTGGTTCAGTCAACAAAATGGCTGCCCTTATGTGGAGTAGATGATAAACTTTAAACCATACTTGCCTACTTTTTAACGCCCCTCTCCGGGAAAAGCCCAATGAGGAGAAAAAGTTGGGCAGTTGAGGGGGGTTTGGGGGGCTGGGGGACTAGTCTCAGTACATAAATAAAGAAATATACAAAATAGTTGCACATGAGCAAAGAGTAGGGAGGGCCTTGCTAATAAGTGAGTTAATATTCTACAGGGGAAAAGGTCAGAGCTAATACAAAAGGGTTGGATGTGCTTCAGAGTAGATAGTGGGACATTAGTGAGTATATACCAGTGGGAATAGAATAAGTGGAAGTAGGGTAGGCTGTACAGAAGGTAGATTTCAGAGAGCATTTAAAGATTTGAAGGTTGGAGAAGAGTTTAACACATACAGATGTGTCCTCATTCACCTAGCTTTGTTGCACCATATGGCAGGAGATGCTTGTTGTGACTTAGACACTCCCCTACGGGAATTTTTTTTTACTATTTCCTAAATTGTGGCCACATGCAAAGTTTCTCACAGTGTAACCGCAGATTAAAAAAAGTTGCAGATTAAGCAATGCAATGCACATTTAGCCAATTAAAAAACTGTGCAGGTAGTAACAGGTATAATGTCACAAAGTAAAATCATGATTGGTCATACAACAGGAATAATTTTTATATGCATAAAATTATAACCAAAACAGATCAACATTTTGAAAATAAATGTATCCACTCAAGAAAATCTACATCACATACAATACATTTTTTTGCACAGATTAATAGCCATAACAACTTTATTTATAGGCATGTGTGATAATTGCAAAATATATATTTTTAAAAGGAAATCATGCCCTGAAACACAAAAAAATAACAGAAAGCCAAGATGGCCTGCCTCAGCAAATGATAATGTAGTTTGATGTCTACCCAAATTGGATGTCAATGCTTGCATTCAACAGCTAATCAAAACATTAATCAATTAGCCACTGCTATAGAGGCTCAAAAATCAGAACTCATTTGAATTTTGGATATCCAAAGAAGCACAAAAATTTACCATAAGATAAATAAATACTAATATGATCGCTGTAGAGCAGGGCTGGCCAAACTGGTTCTCGAGATCTACCAACAGTTCATGTTTTCAAGGTCTCCTGGAGATCTGTAGGATTGTCAGTTAGGAATAAATGTAGCACATCTTAATTAGTACTGACTGCACCTGTGCACCAGCTAGGTGGTCTGGAAAATGTGAACTGTTGGTAGATCTTCAGGACTGGTTTGGCCAGCCCTGCTTTAGAGGCACAAATTGACAATTTAATGGACAAATACTCATCATATTTGTGCAACAACACCATATATAATTGAATTAATCATTAGTCTTCTCGATTAAAAAAATAAAATGTTAAAGTTGTTTTTAAGAAACAAAAACATTACTGATTGTTAATTGAATTAAAACATGACTTAAAAAATATAACTTTAGTGTAAATAAAAGATTAATGTTTACATTTTAATGTGAACACCAAAAACAAAAAAACAGCAGCAGCAATCAGGGATCCCCAATTATGAACTACGGGAGAGGAACACCCTAAAGAAACCTACTACATGCAAGAATCTCAAGTCCTGAGGGTACTTATTTTTAAACTACCTTAAGCTGTGGGCTAACCACCTTGTTTATAAAACTGACACTGGGTGCATCATTCTTTGCTTAACTATACATCACATCTAAAAATTTCCATATAAGCACACCTTATTTTGAAATATTACACTATTGTTGTTTTCTGGATCTCCTTACAGTCCATTTACGTATTCACTGGAAAAGCCAGAAGATCGTGACAAGGCAGACCCTCCAACATGACCCGCCCCACTAGGTACAAAATGCTCTGTTTCTGGACTTCCCTCTTAATTTATGATTTCCATCACCTGTGTTGAACTAGTTAAATGATAAGAAAGCTGTTTCTTCACAGGTGATGGCAATAATAAATTAAGAGGAAGTCCAGAAACAGAGCATTTTGTACCTAGTGGGGCGGGTCACGTTGGAGGGTAGGACAAGGAGAGATACGTTTTATACTACAGGCCTAAATACACATGGGATGCGGTACGCATATCATTATTTAATATTCACTTGGAAACCACACAACACAGAAGGCGCTGGGATGTACTACTTTTGCATGCATATTTAACCTATTTGGACTTTGGAAACAGAGTCCATACAAGAGAACTTTTTTAGCAGCCCCCCAAAATAGGGGAAGTGTTTTTTTAACTTCTCCTCTTATACTTAATTATTTTACTATTTTCTGAGTATTAGTCTTGTCACTCAGGTAGCAGCGCTATTTGCACTACTGTATGTATATATATATATATATATATATAAAAATAAAGATTGTTTCTTTAGGGGGCGCCTAATATTTATAGAATTCTAGGGATTAGTATCCTTTAAATTTATACCAATTATATCTAGGATATCAAACCTCTTATACCAATCTAATAGATGAGTAAAATGGCATCAGTCTTTTCTTTTCCAAGGTATACATACATTTATTAAAAATACTTCCCTAAAATATTCATAGGATCATTTTTACTAAAACCTATTGCAATAAAACAATAGTAGGTACACAAATACAATTGAGTTTTTCAGTAGGTACTTAGTAGACAACTTTTTTCTTTTCCTTTATGGATCCGAATACTATATCACCAAGAGATATGGCTTGTTATTGTATAAGAAGTATAACAGGTATAAACTCCTACAGATTACCTTCCAGTTTGGTGAAGCCAATATACCACCCTGGAACTAATAAAAGATCAGTAGTGTTCTCTACGTCCATGCACTGTTGGTATGTATAAACGTTTGTGTCAGTCACCATAAGCTATATGGAAGTTTTTTTAGCAGAGAACTTATCTAATTACTCCACCATTTTTCCTTCTAGGTCCAACAATAGTGTTGGCCTTTTTATACCACAGTTCCTTCCAAGGATTATTTTCAGTCTGAAGAATCTTATCTGTAATCTTTACTGATTTTTTATGTGCATTACACCAATTTGGTATGTACTATTAAATTATACAGTACCTGCTCTCCTCCTATGTGACTATCTAATTGTTAATTATTTTAGTAATAAGAATTTATGTGTCAGTTTCCAGATTGCTTCAACTCAGCATTTCTAGCAATACATCTCTGTATACCATATTTTTTCAAAATAATTGGTATGTATTTACATTTACATGTTAATACCAAAAAATGTATTATCACTGTTTGTTGTACATGAGTTGCTCTGTTTACTATTCAGATAATGTACCCCTGAGGAAGTCCTTTGGGACGAAACGCATTGGGTTCTATGCTTTTTCTCTTTGCTACCAATTGAAGCAATATTCTGGCTAAAAAAAAGCCACATCCAACTGGAATGATTTACCTTGCATTTTTATGAAAACTTGTAATTGTATCCATGCTTGCCATTTTAAATGGAATTGTGAATACATTTTGAATTGATGATTATAACAGTTTTTATGTCATAAATGATTGAGACATTATACTGTCTAGATTAACAAGGACTAGCGCCCTCAGAACAGTATTGTGTATATATATATATATATATATATATATATATATATACACAGTATTGTATATATATATATATATATATATATACATATATATACATATATATATATATATATATATATATACATATATATATATATGAACTAGAGAAGTTGTCCGGCACTCCCAAAAATTATACAGCCACTGTGGTGCTTACTCCGTGCAATAACAGGTACCAGAGAAGGTGAGCTGCACTCACAGACCTTATATAATCATATTAACCGGCATAGACAAAGGTCACATGGCCAGAAAATGTATCCAATGGATACATTTTATGGCCATGTGACCTTTGTCTACGCCAGTTAATATGATTACATAAGGTCTGTGAGTGCGGCTCACCTTCTCTGGTACCTATATATATATATATATATATATATATATACATACAGTGCATCCGGAAAGTATTCACAACACTTTTTCCACATCTTGTTATATAAAAGCCTTATTCCAAACTGGAATAAATTAATTTTTTCCCTCAAAATTCTACACACAATATCCCATAATAACAATGTGAAAAAAAAAATTTGGGGGCATTTTTGCATATTTATTAAAAATAAAAAACTAAGAAATCACATGTACATAAGTGTTCACAGACTTCGCTCAATACTTTGTTGATGCACCTTTGGCAGCAATTACAGCCTCAAATCTTTTTGAATATGATGCCACAACTTTGGCAGACTTATCTTTGGGCAGTTTTGCCCATTCCTCTTTGCAGCACCTCTCAAGCTCCATCAGGATGGATGGAAAGCATCAGTGCACAGCCCCTTTCAGATCTCTCCAGAGATGTTCAATCGGATTCTAGTCTGGGCCTTGGCTGGGCCACTCAAGGACATTCACAGAGTTGTTCTGAAGCCACTCCATTGATATCTTCGCTGTGTGCTTAGGGTTGTCCTGCTGAAAGATGAACCATCACCCCAGTCTTCAGTCAAGAGCACTCTGGAGCAGGTTTTCATCCAGGATGTCTCTGTACATTGCTGCATTCATCTTTCCCTCTATCATGACTAGTCTCCCAGTTCCTGCCGCTGAAAAACATCCCCACAGCATGATGCTGCCACCACCGTGCTTCACTGTAGGGATGGTATTGGCCAGCTTATGAGCGGTGCCTGGTTTCCTCCAAACATGACACCTGGTATTCACAACAAAGAGTTCAATCTTTGTCTCATCAGACCAGAGTATTTTGTTTCTCATGGTCTGAGAGTCCTTACGGTGCATTTTGGCCAACTCCAGGCAGGCTGCCATGTGCTTTTTGCGAAGGATTGGATTCTGTCTGGTCACTCTACCATACAGGCCTGATTGATGGATTGCTGCAGAGATGGTTGTCCTTCTTGAAGGTTCTCGTCTCTCCACAGAGGAATGCTGTAGCTCTGACAGAGTGACCATCGGGTTCTTGGTCACCTCCTTGACTAGGGCCCTTCTCCCCTGATCGCTCAGTTTAGACAGCTGGCCAGCTCTAGGAAGAGTCCTGGTGGTTCCGAACTTCTTCCATTTATGGATAATGGAGGCCACTGTGCTCATTGGGAATTTCAAAACCACAGATATTTTTCTGTACCCTTCCCCAGATTTGCCCATTCAGACGATCCCATCTCTGAGGTCTACATACAATTTCTTTGACTTCATGCTTGGTTTGTGCTCAGACATGCACTGTCAAGTGTGGGACCTTATATAGACAGGTGTGTGCCTTTCCAAATCATGTCCAATCCAAGTTAGCTTCATGGCAAAGGCTGTGAATACTTATGTACATGTGATTTCTTAGTTTGTTTGTTTTTTTAATAAATATGCAAAAATCTAAAAAAAACTATTTTCACATTGTCATTATGGGGTATTGTGTATAGAATTTTGAGGAAAAAAATGAATTTATTCCATTTTGAAATAAGGCTGTAACACAACAAAATGTGGAAAAAGTGAAGCACTGTGAATACTTTCTGGATGCACTATATATATATATATATATATATATATATATATATATATATATATATGTACTGCACTCATTTTTACCAGAAGATAAGAAATACAGGGGAAAACCATAAAACAATCAAAAAGTTGCATATAAAGAAATATATACAGTATTTATATGGGATTTTTTGGTTCTAAATGGATTAACCTGCGAGTTTGTAAAGGTGCGAGATTTTGCGAGAATATGCCCATTTTTTTCAAGCAGCAATCATTTACAGTGCAAAAGCAGGTTACTTTTCCCTTGTAAATGATTATTGCATTAAAAAAACTGTCAGAATTGCACAAAGGGGGTTATTTAGAAGTGAACGCAGCACAGGGCAACGCCGCCCAGCATGTGTGTGGTGCCACCCCATGAAGCTTTCACAATTTAATTGTGAATGCATTGATTTGAGATCGACCCCTGCCTTCGCAGGCTGGCTGTGCTGGCAGGCACTAAAACGCCTTTTTTTTCTCAAAGTGGCTATGTGTGACATCATGTAGCTGCCCATAAAACAGTCCAGGCACACCATCATTGTCCGGACCACACCCGCAAAGCTACACGTCTATACCCCCGATGGCCACTATATTTCCGGGGTGAAGGGTCACGCACACACGCTATTGCCAGTGCGCAGACCAGATGGACACAGATGAGTCCATTTCTGAATAGCTCCCAAAGTCCTGCACCTCTGGCAACTTACAGGCTACTACATTTTGGGGTCTATTTACTAAGCCTTGTATGGAGATTAAAGTCGCTGGAGATAAAGTACCAGCCAATCGGCTCCTAACTGCCATGTTACAGGCTGTGTTTGAAAAATGACAGGAGCCGATTGGCTGGTACTTTATCTCCAGTGACTTTATCTCCATCCAAGGATTAGTAAATGGGGGGCAGATGTATTAACCTGGAAAAGGCATAAGGAAGTGATAAAGCAGTGATATGTGCAAGGTGATAAATGCACCAGCCAATCAGCTCCAATATGTAAATTAGCAGTTAGGATCTGATTGGCTGGTGCCTTTATCACCTTGCACATATCACTGGTTTATCACTTCCTTATGCCTTCTCCAGGTTAATACATCTGCCCCTACTCTAGATCCCTTAGCCCCTTATATGGAGTGGCAAATCATCAGAAAGCAGCATAATACTACCTGTTAACATGGAATTATTACACAATGTGTGGGACATTTTAAAAGTAAAGTGTTACATTTATTTTACACACTTCAGGCATGAAGAACTACAGTAGCATCTGAAATTGTCGTGAAGGCGAGTTTACCTGACAAATTCTTAGAAGAACATCTTCTCTGGTGGGAGATTTGTCACAGCTTGGAGCGTGATAAAGCGGAAAGATAAAGTACCAACTAATCAGCTTCTAACTGTCATTTAAAAGGAAATAATGTTAAAAAACGAGATTAATAAGATTATAGTTTGGTAATTTATCTCTCTCCATTTTATCTCTCTACAGAATTTGATGAATCTCCCCCTCTATCACATATTTGGCAATAGTTATGAAGTTTTACATTTCATTCTCCACTGTAGTGATTGACCAGGTGCTCTATAACCTATTCTCACTATGTATTAACCTACAGTACAGCCATTTTTTTCTCAGCCTCATCCGAATAATTATACAGTTTAAATATTATGTACAGGTTATAAAAATCAGAAACCTGTGAGTGGTGGCCCTGACCATAAAGGGAAATACACAGACAGCCAGTTACAGAGAACAGTACGAAGAGCTTTGTCTTGGTAGCCAGTTACATTTAAACAATCTGCTTGATGAAGAAAGGTATGCAGATTTAATCATCTGCTGCCCAGCATACTGCATATTACTGCTGCCCAGCATACTGTATATTACTGCTGCCCAGCATACTGTATATTACTGCTGCCCAGCATACTGTATATTACTGCTGCCCAGCATACTGCATATTACTGCTGCCCAGCATACTGCATATTACTGCTGCCCAGCATACTGCATATTACTGCTGCCCAGCATACTGTATATTACTGCTGCCAGGCATACTGTATATTACTGCTGCCCAGCATACTGTATATTACCGCTGCCCAGCATACTGCATATTACTGCTGCCCAGCATACTGTATATTAGCGCTGCCAAGCATACTGTATATTACTGCTGCCCAGCATACTGTATATTACTGCTGCCCAGCATACTGTATATTACCGCTGCCCAGCATACTGCATATTACTGCTGCCCAGCATACTGTATATTAGCGCTGCCAAGCATACTGTATATTACTGCTGCCCAGCATACTGTATATTACTGCTGCCCAGCATACTGCATATTACTGCTGCCCAGCATACTGTATATTACTGCTGCCCAGCATACTGCATATTACTGCTGCCCAGCATACTGCATATTACTGCTGCCCAGCATACTGTATATTACTGCTGCCCAGCATACTGTATATTACTGCTGCCCAGCATACTGCATATTACTGCTGCCCAGCATACTGCATATTACTGCTGCCCAGCATACTGCATATTACTGCTGCCCAGCATACTGCATATTACTGCTGCCCAGCATACTGTATATTACCGCTGCCCAGCATACTGTATATTAAAGCTGCCCAGCATACTGCATATTACTGCTGCCCAGCATACTGTATATTACTGCTGCCAGGCATACTGTATATTACCGCTGCCCAGCATACTGTATATTACCGCTGCCCAGCATACTGTATATTACCGCTGCCCAGCATACTGCATATTACTGCTGCCCAGCATACTGTATATTACTGCTGCCCAGCATACTGTATATTACTGCTGCCCAGCATACTGTATCTTACTGCTGCACAGCATACTGCATATTACTGCTGCCCAGCATACTGTATATTACTGCTGCCCAGCATACTGCATATTACTGCTGCCCAGCATACTGTATATTACTGCTGCCCAGCATACTGCATATTACTGCTGCCCAGCATACTGTATATTACTGCTGCCCAGCATACTGTATATTACTGCTGCCCAGCATACTGCATATTACTGCTGCCCAGCATACTGCATATTACCGCTGCCCAGCATACTGCATATTACCGCTGCCCAGCATACTGCATATTACCGCTGCCCAGCATACTGTATATTACCGCTGCCCAGCATACTGTATATTACCGCTGCCCATCATACTGCATATTACCGCTGCCCAGCATACTGTATATTACTGCTGCCCAGCATACTGCATATTACTGCTGCCCAGCATACTGCATATTACTGCTGCCCAGCATACTGTATATTACTGCTGCCCAGCATACTGCATATTACTGCTGCCCAGCATACTGTATATTACTGCTGCCCAGCATACTGCATATTACTGCTGCCCAGCATACTGTATATTACTGCTGCCCAGCATACTGTATATTACTGCTGCCCAGCATACTGCATATTACTGCTGCCCAGCATACTGCATATTACCGCTGCCCAGCATACTGCATATTACCGCTGCCCAGCATACTGCATATTACCGCTGCCCAGCATACTGTATATTACCGCTGCCCAGCATACTGTATATTACCGCTGCCCATCATACTGCATATTACCGCTGCCCAGCATACTGTATATTACTGCTGCCCAGCATACTGCATATTACTGCTGCCCAGCATACTGTATATTACTGCTGCCCAGCATACTGTATATTACTGCTGCCCAGCATACTGCATATTACTGCTGCCCAGCATACTGCATATTACTGCTGCCCAGCATACTGCATATTACTGCTGCCCAGCATACTGTATATTACTGCTGCCCAGCATACTGCATATTACTGCTGCCCAGCATACTGTATATTACTGCTGCCCAGCATACTTTATATTACTGCTGCCCAGCATACTGTATATTACTGCTGCCCAGCATACTGTATATTACTGCTGCCCAGCATACTGTATATTACATTCAAGCTAATCTCTGCGTTTAAAAAAATATGGACATTATATGGTATTCCCTCTGCTTTGTGGCATGTGTTATAGCAGATTTCTGCTTGCAGAGGGGTATGGGTCATCAGGTTGACCACACTTAGGTCAGTCATTAGGTCGACCACTATTGTTCGACAGTGACTAGGTTGACACCTGAAATAGGTCGACACAGCCATTAGGTTGACATGAACAAGGTTGACATGATTTTATTTACTTTTTTTGGTGTCATTTTCTTTGTAAAGTGACGGGGAACCACAATTAGTGCCCTGTGTCCCCTCATATGTCTCACTTCGCTCGCCATGCTTCAGGCAAGGTGCCTCGCTCTGCTACCACTGCGCTCAGCAGAGGTTACTATTCCCATTCGTAGTCCACGTGGATCGTAAAGTATGAAAAAGTTCAAAAAATGTGAAAAACGCATGTAGACCTTTTTCTATGTCGACTTAGTACATGTCGATCTAGTGACCATGTCGACCTAATGCATGTTGACCAATACTGGTCGACCTAATGACCGTGGGGGTCATTCCGAGTTGATCACTAGCTGCATTCGTTCGCTGTGCAGCGATGAGGCAAAAAAAAAGGAACTTCTGCACATGCGTATGCGGCGCAATGTGCGCATGCATCATCCAATTGCAACAAACGATGTAGTTTCAATAAAGGTCTAGCAAAGCTTTTCAGTCGCACTGCTGGCCGCAGAGTGATTGACATGAAGTGGGCGTTTCTGGGTGCCAACGGACCGCTTTCAGGGAGTGTTTGGAAATACGCAGGCATGCCAGGAAAAATGCAGCCGTGGCTGGTCGAACACAGGGCGTGTTCGTGACATCAAAACAGGAACCGAACTGTCTGAAGTCATCGCAAGCGCTGAGTAGGTATTGAGCTACTCTAAAACTGCACACAAAAAGTTTGTCTCTGCTCTGCAATCCTTTCGTTCGCACTTTTGCTAAGCTAAAATGCTGGGAGGCGGCATAGCGTTTGCATGGCTGCTAAAATCTGCTAGCGAGCGAACAACTCGGAATGACCTCCCGTATCCCTTGCAGCATCACTGTTGCCTTGCTAGAATTTCAGCACTCTGGACAGCTACCTCTCTTATCACTGTTAAACTCCGCAGAGGAGCAGCTGTTACTCTGAGATCGACCTCTTGCTCTTGATTGCTGTATGCATTATCCACTCCTACTTCTGACTGAAAGAAAACCAACATAGCCTCACAACATACAGTATCACACTCTGCACAGCTTGCCTTCACCTAACGATGCCAGGTAACTCAGAACGGCTGTCTGGAACCTCTATTTAAGGTCTAAGTGACTCAAGCTACAGAATATGTCCCCGCACAGTTCGAGAGGCTCCCACTGTAGACTCCTTCAAAAATAGATTTAACTTTCCTGTTTACTCAAGCATTTCCTCAGTGTCCCTTTAGTATCTCCATGCTCTCTTTATTTTATGAAAAGCTTTTCTGTACTTCATTGTTTCTGTATTATATTATGTTCATTCTATCTGTTAAGCACATTGAGTCCTATTGGAGAAAGAGCGCTATATAAATAACATTTTTATTAGCATTATTTCTCTTTACTGCCCAAATCATGAGCTGTTTTCCCAGTCACTGATGTACTTGATCCAGATGACATTACTCTGGCTTGTGACACTACTTTCTAGCACACTTAGGGGGAGATATATACTTGCTGACTTAAGATGGCTACATATCAGAATGATGTGTAGCCGACTGTTCCGGAGGGTGATGGGACCATGCATCGGCAAGTGTATTCACACTTGCCGATGCAGGGGGGCAGTGGAACAATAGAGAATGCCATGTTGCATTTGATGTGTTCTTGTTGATCTTGCAGAAGGGCCGACCAGAAGTCATTGCTAACAACCGTGGGAGCATGCAAATCAGGCATGCATACATACATCCCAATGTACCTGATTTGTCCAGAAATGACAAAGCGGGCCAATATCTGTGTAGTGTGCCCCCTACATTACGTTTTCTATTCTTCAGGAGAAGCCTAGAGAGGATTTGCAGCTGACCACTTCAGAGGAGGGACTGGGTTATTTTCATCATTTGGTCCTTCCCCATCACAGTAAAATTCCTCAAATGATTGTTCTGTGAGGAATGGGCAGGGGTGTAGTGAGGGTGGCTCCAATACAGTGAGCCGAACAAGTTAGAGGGCGCGCTGCCACCCGCCACCCTCCCCTTTCCTGAGGGCCACTTTACTGGCAGCAACAGAGCAGGAGGAGAAGCAGAGGGGGGCACCATGACTCAGAGAATAGGTAGGGAACAGGGCAGGCCAGAGGTGACAGCAGGAGACATTGACAGCCAGCACATGCTGGAGCTCTGCCCACCCTCTTTATATATATCACTGTCTGCCTGTAGCTGTGCAGCAGAGTTACTTCTGTCCTGCACATCACTCTCTACCCCCGCTGCTGCAGCACCTCTCTTTTCTGGAAGCTGCAGCATATGTCTCTACTTCAGATGCTGCAGCAGCTCTATCTGTCCTAGCTGCTGCAGAACCTCTTTCTACCCCAGCTTCTGCAGGACCTCTCTCTGCCCCAGCTGCTGTAGCAGCTCTCTCTGCCCTAGCTGTTGCTGCAGCACTTTTCTCTACATTGATGCTGCAGCTCTCTCTGCATTAGAAGCTGCAGCACCTCACTCTGTCAGGATGTTGCAATATTTTCATTGAACGTAGTGGGATTATCAAGTCTGGGCTGGCAGTTTTAGGGAATTTTTTCCATTGAGGCATTGGGGGATTATCAAATCAGGGGGCAGGGGCAATTTTGGTGCATTATTTTCATTCAGAGATTGGGAAGGAGTTTCAGGTCTGTGGGGGGTGGGGGCACATTTTGGGCATTATTTTAATTTAGTCATTGGCAGATTAGCAGATTGGGGGGACAGTTTTGGGGCATTATTTTTATTTAGAGATTGGGGGAGTTATCAGGTCTGTGGGGTCTTGTTTCAATTTATTTGAATTAAACAAGTAAATAACTTAAATATATAAGGGGCTCAATCATAGTGTTACGTGTATAAGGTGCTCTACTGTGTGGCATAATGTGTATATGGGGGCTCTACTGTGTGGCATAATGTGTATAAGGGGAACTACTGTGTGGTACAATGCGAATTGGTAATATTCTGTGTCCACGCACCTTCCCAATGAAGCCATTGTTTATTTATTATCACCTGTTACTTATAGAGTGCACACATATGTATGGGGAGAATATACAAAGTTAGGCCATGGTGAAAATAGAACCCATGACCTCAGTGCTGTGAGGCAGTAATGCTAACCATTACACCATCCATAAGTAGTGCCCCTATATTGCTGTTGCAAGTCTTTGGCATGCAATGACCCTATTTTAAACATGGGGGGCACCTGAATGAAACTTACACCCTGAGCTCCACGAGGTTTAGAACCGACCCTGTCACCAATTTAGGATTTTTAAATATTGTTTCTCTGACGTCCTAGTGGATGCTGGGAACTTTGTAAGGACCATGGGGAATAGCGGGCTCCGCAGGAGACTGGGCACTCTAAAAGAAAGATTAGGTACTATCTGGTGTGCACTGGCTCCTCCCTCTATGCCCCTCCTCCAGACCTCAGTTAGAATCTGTGCCCGGCCCGAGCTGGTTGCACACTAGGGGCTCTCCTGAGCTCCTAGTAAAGAAAGTATTTGTTAGGTTTTTTATTTTCAGTGAGATCTGCTGGCAACAGACTCACTGCTACGAGGGACTAAGGGGAGAAGAAGCGAACCTACCTGCTTGCAGCTAGCTTGGGCTTCTTAGGCTACTGGACACCATTAGCTCCAGAGGGATCGAACACAGGCCCAGTCTCGGTCGTCTGGTCCCGGAGCTGCGCCGCCGTCCCCCTTACAGAGCCAGAAGCAAGAAGAACGTCCTGGAAATCGGCGGCTGAAGACTTCGGTCTTCATTAAGGTAGCGCACAGCACTGCAGCTGTGTGCCATTGCTCCCTATGCACACCACATACTCTGGTCACTGATGGGTGCAGGGCGCTGGGGGGGGGGGGGGGCGCCCCGGGCTGCAATTAGAGTACCTTAACTTTGGCAAACAACCCATAATATAGCCTAATAAGCTATATATGTGTAAAAATCCCCTGCCATAATACAATTATAAAAGCGGGAGAAGTCCGCCGAAAAAGGGGCGGGGCTATCTCCCTCAGCACACCAGCGCCATTTTCTCTTCACAGTGCAGCTGGAAGACAGCTCCCCAGGCTCTCCCCTGCAGTTTCCAGGCTCAAAGGGTTAAAAAGAGAGGGGGGGCACTAAATTTAGGCGCAAACTGTATATAAAAAGCAGCTATAGGGATAAATCACTTTCTATTAGTGTAAATCCCTGATTAAATAGCGCTGTGGTGTGTGCTGGCATACTCTCTCTCTGTCTCCCCAAAGGACTTTGTGGGGTCCTGTCCTCAGTCAGAGCATTCCCTGTGTGTGTGCGGTGTGTCGGTACGGCTGTGTCGACTTGTTTGATGAGGAGGCTTATGTGGAGGCGGAGCAGGTGCCGATAAATGTGATGTCACCCCCTGCGGGGCCGACACCAGAGTGGGTGGATATGTGGAAGGTATTAACCGACAGTGTCAACTCCTTACATAAAAGGCTGGATGACGTAACAGCCATGGGACAGCCGGCTTCTCAGCCTGCGCCTGCCCAGGCGTCTCAAAGGCCATCAGGGGCTCAAAAACGGCCGCTACCTCAGATGGCAGACACAGATGTCGACACGGAGTCTGACTCCAGTGTCGACGAGGTTGAGACATATACACAATCCACTAGGGGCATCCGTTGCATGATTTCGGCAATGAAAAATGTGTTACACATTTCTGACATTAACCCAAGTACCACTAAAAAGGGGTTTTATGTTTGGGGAGAAAAAGCAGCCCGTGTTTTGTTCCCCCATCAGATGAATTGAATGAAGTGTGTGAAGAAGCGTGGGTTTCCCCCGATAAGAAACTGGTAATTTCTAAAAAGTTACTGATGGCGTACCCTTTCCCGCCAGAGGATAGGTCACGTTGGGAGATATCCCCTAGGGTGGATAAGGCGCTCACACGTTTGTCAAAAAAGGTGGCACTGCCGTCTCAGGATACGGCCACCTTGAAGGAGCCTGCTGATAGAAAGCAGGAGGAAATCCTGAAGTCTGTATATACACACTCAGGTACTATACTGAGACCTGCATTTGCCTCAGCATGGAGGTGTAGTGCTGCTGCAGCGTGGTCTTATACCCTGTCAGATAATAGTGTTACCCTCGACAGGGATACTATTTTGCTAACCATAGAGCATATTAAAGACATCGTCTTATATATGAGGGATGCACAGAGGGATATTTGCCGGCTGGCATCCAGAATTAATGCAATGTCCATTTCTGCCAGGAGGGTATTATGGACCCGGCAGTGGACAGGTGATGCTGATTCTAAAAGGCACATGGAGATTCTGCCTTATAAGGGTGAGGAATTGTTTGGGGACGGTCTCTCGGACCTCGTATCCACAGCAACAGCTGGGAAGTCAAAATTTTTACCTCAGGTTCCCTCACAGCCTAAGAAAGCACCGTATTATCAGGTACAGTCCTTTCGGCCTCAGAAAAGCAAGCGGGTCAAAGGCGCTTCCTTTCTGCCAGAGGCAAGGGAAGAAGGAAAAAGGCTGCACCAGACAGCCAATTCCCAGGATCAAAAATCTTCCCCCGCTCCCTCTTAGTCCACCGCATGACGCTGGGGCTCCACAGGCTGAGCCAGGTGCGGTGGGGGCGCGTCTCCGGAACTTCAGCGACCAGTGGGCTCGTTCACAGATGGATCCCTGGGTTCTGCAAGTAGTATCACAGGGATACAAGCTGGAGTTCGAGGCGACTCCCCCTCGCCGTTACCTCAAATCAGCCTTGCCTGCTGCCCTCAGAGAAAGGGAGGTAGTACTGGCGGCAATTCACAAGCTGTATCTTCAGCAGGTGATAATCAAGGTACCCCTCCTTCAACAGGGACGGGGTTACTATTCCACAATGTTGTGGTACCGAAACCAGACGGTTCGGTGAGACCCATTCTAAATTTAAAATCCTTGAACATTTATATAAAAAAGTTCAAGTTCAAAGTACCTCAAGGGTGTGGTACAGGACTGTCATTACCGATTCCTGCGACGCGTCTGCTGTTCTTGGGCATGATTCTGGACACAGAACAGAAGAAGATATTTCTCCCGGAGGAGAAGGCCCAGGAATTATCATCTCTGGTCAGGGTCCTCCTGAAACCAAAGCAGGTGTTGGTGCATCACTGCACGCGAGTCTGGGAAAGATGGTAGCTTCTTACGAAGCAAGTCCCTTCGGCAGATTCCATGCAAGGATCTTCCAGTGGGATCTGTTGGACAAGTGGTCCAGATCGCATCTCCAGATGCATCGGTTAATCACCCTGTCCCCGAGGGCCAGGGTGTCTCTGCTGTGGTGGCTGCAGAGTGCTCATCTGCTCGAAGGCCGCAGATTCGGCATACAGGACTGGGTCCTGGTGACCACGGATGCAAGCCTCCGAGGTTGGGGGGCAGTCACCCAGGGAAGAAACTTCCAAGGACAATGGTCAAGTCAGGAAATTTCCCTACACATAAATATTCTGGAACTAAGGGACATTTACAATGCCCTGAGTCAAGCAGAACCCCTGCTTCAAAACCAACCGGTTCTGATTCAGTCAGACAACATCACAGCGGTCGCCCATGTAAACCGCCAGGGCGGCACAAGAAGCAGGGTGGCAATGGCAGAAGCCACAAGGATTCTTTGATGGCGGAGAATCACGTGATAGCACTGTCAGCAGTGTTCATTCCGGGAGTGGACAACTGGGAAGCAGACTTCCTCAGCAGGCACGACCTCCACCCGGGAGAGTGGGGACTTCATCCAGATGTCTTCCAGCTGATTGTGAACCATTGGGAACGGCCACAGGTGGACATGATGGCGTCCCGCCTCAACAAAAAGCTAAAAAGATATTGCGCCAGGTCAAGGGACCCTCAGGCGATAGCTGTGGACGCTCTAGTGACACCTTGGTTGTACCAGTCGGTTTATGTGTTCCCTCCTCTTCCTCTCATACCCAAGGTACTGAGAATAATAAGAAGGAGAGGAGTAAGAACTATACTCGGGGCCGGCGCTACCACTAGGCAGCTTTAGGCAGCTGCCTATGGGCGGCGACCACTGGAGGGCGGCACTGCTTAGCCTCAGCCCAGCCAAACTCCTCCTTTTCTTTAAGAGACAGAGGAGCAGCTCGTGGGCGCCCCACCACGTCTGTCTTCAAAGTTCAAATGAGTGAGTTTACTATGTGGGACTCGTGAGTCCCTGATTGATTCAGCAAACCTGCCCCCCCACACCTTTCTGCGATAGCCCGCATAGTGTCAGTGTGGAATGTGTTTGACTTGTGTTCAGGCTGCCGCGGCCGCCTGTCTGCCGCATGTTGTGCTCCTGTCCTGAGTCCGGGGTCCCACATTATCGTTATCACATTGAGCTGTAGTCTCACCGCAGGTCCGCAGCTCCCCCACGCGATGGTCTCCCGAGTCCCGCCGCCCGCGTCATGCCTGGTGTCCGTCCCCCTCCCCCTTCCCCCCTCCGCCCTGCATTTGGGCACATCATGTAGCAGTCACCCGCGGCGGCTGGCCTAATCCGCTCCGCTGCCGCACTGTGTTACTGCTCCGGCGCCGCCTCCCCACTACGATCGCCTGGCTGCAACTTGTCATCAGCCGCTGCGCTCCCCCTCCCTTCATTCAATCCCGCGACTGGCTCCAGTGATCAGCACTGGAACTCAGTGAATCATGGCACCTGCTGGCTGCTGCTGCCTCTTGTTAATAACAGCTCCCCCACAGTTATATTCGGCTCCCGCTGCCCCCCCCCCCATCTCCTCCTGCAGCTTGTTCCTACAAGGTTCATCTCCGCCCCCCCCCCCCCCGCAATTGGGCTACCGCTGCCCCCCCCCCCTTCCTGCATCTTGTCACAGTCACCAGCTAGCCTCCCCCACACTTATTGGGATCCCGCTGCCTCCCCCCCTGCAGCTTGTTACCAGCTCCCCCACAGTAATTGGGCTCCTGCTGACCCCCCCCTCCCCTCCTGCATCTTGTTATTAGCTCCCCCACCACAGCTATTGGTCTCCCGCTGCCACCCCCACCCCCCCCGCCACTCCCCTCCTGCATCTTGTTCCTACTAGGTTCATCCCCCCCCCCCGCAATTGGGCTCCCACTGCCCCCCCCTCCCCTCCCCTCCCCTCCTGCATCTTGTTCCTAGGTTCATCCCTTCTCTCGCCCCCCCCCCCCCAGTTGGGCTCCCGCTGCCCCCCCCCCCTCCCCTGCATCTTGTTCCTATTAGGTTCATCTCATCTCCCCCCCCCACCCCGCAATTGGGCTCCCGCTGCCCCCCCTCCCCTTCCTGCATCTTGTTACCAGCTCCACCCCTCGATCAAGAGCACCCAGGGCCAGGAGAGTACTAGGAGGACGTCTCCTTAATGTATATAACGTGACTCAGGGCGGGATGTACTAAGCAGAAAATGCGATAAACCCCCTGTTTACCGCATTTTCCTGATGTACCATCCCCCGGCCGGCAGGTCAGCGCCGCGGTGGGGTTCGCCAGCTTTAGCTGGCGATAGTCCATAGAAGCCTATGGGCTTCTCTCCGTGGCGCTGTGTGAGGGATCCGATCGGATCCCTCCCAGCATGCCTTGCGGCCACCCCCGTCACCCTGCGCATGAGCAGACTGACTCCTGAGGCCGAATCCCGGAAGTCAGGCTGCCGCTGTGCATCGCGGAGGACTGCTCTTATCGGAAGAGCTGTCCTCCACAATGCTGATCGCATATGTAAGTACATATGCAATCAGCATCGTGGCGCAGGGGGGTTTCTGGGTACCCAGAAACCCCCCCTGATGAACTGCATTCCTTATTTTAGAAACGACAGCTGTGTCTCCACTTCAAAGAAAGCCGTGATCGCAGCTACCGCTGCGGGGATGAGGGATCTATTGCCGGCATAGTGACCTGCAGATACTGGGAGCTGCTGTGCAATGCTGTGGTGTGTCCTCATCATTCCAGTGGCTGTTCCGTGGCTGGCAGTGTCTCTCCTCTGCAACCCAGGTACATATATGTGCAGTACAATGTATATGCTTGTTGAAATGTACAGTATGTGTGTGGTGTGTTTGTGTGTGGAGTGTATGTGCAGTCTGTGTATTTTGCCTACAAACACACACACTGTCCCTGTCGTCACTCTCCCTGTCGTCACTGTCGTCACTCTCCCTGTCGTCACTGTCGTCACTCTCCCTGTCATCACTCTCCCTGTCATCACTCTCCCTGTCGTCACTGTCTCTCTCTCCCTGTCATCACTGTCTCTCTCTCCGTCATCACTCTCTCTCTCCGTCGTCACTGTCTCTCTCTCCCTGTCGTCAATTTCTCTCTCTCTCTCCCTGTCGTCACTGTCTCTCTCTCCCTGTCGTCACTGTCTCTCTCTCCCTGTCGTCACTGTCTCTCTCTCCCTGTCGTCACTGTCTCTCTCTCCCTGTCGTCACTGTCTCTCTCTCCCTGTCGTCACTCTCTCTCTCCCTGCTGTCACAATTTCGGCTCATTCAGTGTGCTACAATGTGAGTTTTGGCTCATTCAGTGTGCTACAATGTGAATTTTGGTTCATTCAGTGTGCTACAAGGTGAATTTCGGCTCATTCAGTGTGCTACAATGTGAGTTTTGGCTCATTCAGTGTGATACAATGTGAATTTTGGCTCATTCAGTGTGCTACAATGTGAATTTTGGTTCATTCAGTGTGCTACAAGGTGAATTTCGGCTCATTCAGTGTGCTACAATGTGAATTTCGGCTCATTCAGTGTGCTACAATGTGAGTTTTGGCTCATTCAGTGTGATACAATGTGAATTTTGGCTAATTCAGTGTGCTACAATGTGAATTTCGGCTCATTCAGTGTGTTACAAGGTGAATTTCAGCTCATTCAGTGTGCTACAAGGTGAATTCCGGCTCATTCAGTGTGCTATAATGTGAATTTCAGCTCATTCAGTGTGCTACAATGTGAATTTCGGCTCATTCAGTGTGCTACAATGTGAATTTCGGCTCATTCAGTGTGCTACAATGTGAGTTTCGGCTCATTCAGTGTGCTACAATGTGAGTTTCGGCTTATACCGTGTGCTACAAGGTGAATTTCAGCTCATTCAGTGTGTTACAATGTGAGTTTCGGCTCATTCAGTGTGCTACAATGTGAGTTTCGGCTCATTCAGTGTGCTACAATGTGAGTTTCGGCTCATTCAGTGTGCTACAATGTGAATTTCGGCTCATTCAGTGTGCTACAAGGTGAATTTCAGCTCATTCAGTGTGTTACAATGTGAGTTTCGGCTCATTCAGTGTGTTACAATGTGAGTTTCAGGTCATTCAGTGTGCTACAATGTGAGTTTCGGCTCATTCAGTGTGCTACAATGTGAGTTTCGGATAATTCAGTGTGCTACAATGTGAATTTCGGCTCATTCAGTGTGCTACAATGTGAATTTCGGCTCATTCAGTGTGCTACAATGTGAGTTTCGACTCGTACCATGTGCTATAATGTGAAAGGGGCACCAGTACTAGATAGTATAATGGGTTCTACTACACGGGACACGCCCCCTTGTGGATGACCACGCCCCCTTTCCCTTGACTTTTGCATACCCCCTCTTCAAAATTTCCACTTCGACCACTGTGTATATTTATATATATATATATATATATATACTGTATATATATATATATGAAACTACATACACACACATATATGTGGGGGGGGGCAGCTGACAATTTGCCTAGGGTGCTGAGAAACCTTGCACCGGCCCTGACTATACTCATTGTTCCGGATTGGCCAAGAAGAGCTTTCTACCCAGAACTTCAAGAAATGATCTCAGAGGACCCTTGGCCTCTGCCGCTCAGACAGGACCTGCTACGGCAGGGGCCCTGTCTGTTCCAAGACTTACCGCGGCTGCATTTGACGGCATGGCGGTTGAACACCGGATCCTAAAGGAAAAGGACATTCCGGAGGAAGTCATTCCTACGCTGATTAAAGCTAGGAAGGATGTGACCGCAAAACATTATCACCGCATATGGCGGAAATATGTTGCTTGGTGTGAGGCCTGGAAGGCCCCAACGGAGGAATTTCAGCTGGGTCGATTTCTGCACTTCCTACAGTCAGGAGTGACTACGGGCCTCAACTTGGGTTCCATTAAGGTCCAGATTTTGGCTCTGTCGATTTTCTTCCAAAACAAACTGGCTTCACTGCCTGAAGTTCAGACTTTTGTTAAAGGAGTGCTGCATATTCAGCCCCCTTTTGTGCCTCCAGTGGCACCTTGGGATCTCAACGTGGTGTTGGATTTCCTAAAGTCGCATTGGTTGAGCCACTTAAAACCGTGGAGCAAAAATATCTCACGCGGAAAGTGGTCATGCTGTTGGCCTTGGCTTCGGCCAGGCGTGTATCAGAATTGGTGGCTTTGTCATGTAAAAGCCCTTATCTGATTTTTCATAAGGATAGGGCAGAATTGAGGACTCGTTCCCAATTTCTTCCTAAGGTGGTATCAGCGTTTCGTTTGAACCAACCTATTGTGGTGCCTGCGGCTACTCGGGACTTGGAGGATTCCAAGTTGCTGGACGTAGTCAGGGCCCTGAAAATCTATGTTTCCAGGATGGCTAGAGTCAGGAAAACTGACTCGCTATTTATCCTGTATGCACCCAACAAGCTGGGTGCTCCTGCTTCTAAGCAGACTATTGCTCGCTGGATCTATAGCACGATTCAGCTTGCACTTTCTGCGGCTGGACTGCCGCATCCTAAATCAGTAAAAGCCCATTCAAAGAGGAAGGTGGGCTCTTCTTGGGCGGCTGCCCGAGGGGTCTCGGCTTTACAGCTTTGCCGAGCTGCTACTTGGTCGGGTTCAAACACATTTGCAAAATTCTACAAGTTTGATACCCTGGCTGAGGAGGACCTTGAGTTTGCTCATTCGGTGCTGCAGAGTCATCCGCACTCTCCCGCCCGTTTGGGAGCTTTGGTATAATCCCCATGGTCCTTACGGAGTTACCAGCATCCACTAGGACGTCAAAGAAAATAAGAATTTACTCACCGGTAATTCTATTTCTCGTAGTCCGTAGTGGATGCTGGGCGCCCATCCCAAGTGCGGATTGTCTGCAATACTTGTATATAGTTATTGCCTACCTAAAGGGTTATTGATATGAGCCATCTTTTCGTGAGGCTCAGTTGTTATTCATACTGTTAACTGGGTATAGTATCACGAGTTGTACGGTGTGATTGGTGTGGCTGGTATAAGTCTTACCCGGGATTCCAAATCCTTTCCTTATTGTGTCAGCTCTTCCGGGCACAGTTTCCCTAACTGAGGTCTGGAGGAGGGGCATAGAGGGAGGAGCCAGTGCACACCAGATAGTACCTAATCTTTCTTTTAGAGTGCCCAGTCTCCTGCGGAGCCCGCTATTCCCCATGGTCCTTACGGAGTTCCCAGCATCCACTACGGACTACGAGAAATAGAATTACCGGTGAGTAAATTCTTATTTTCTTTTCAAATGTAACACATGTTAGCTAGGCCCCCAATTCAGTAAAGGGGAGGGGGCGCCAAAACATACCCTTGCTTCGGGCTCCATGGAGCCTAGCTACACCTCTGGGAATGGGAAGTGCTAAAATGACACAATTCTACAATGATTACCAGTATTATCCCCCATCCTGCCCACTTCATTAGGAAGTGGTCAGGATGCGGGTGATCAACCAGCTCCTCTAGTGGTCTACATTGTGAGTTTCCTTTGCCTTCTTGGTATGTGCAGAGCAAGCCCCAGCAAATAAATGCTTTCACTAATGTTAAATCATGATGCAGATGTGTAGCTCAGACAGAGCTTTCTCCCAAGCTCTGTTCCATCATCTTTATTATGATAAATCCCTGTGAGTATGGGACATATGTACTAAGCCTTGATGAGACATAAAGTACCAACCATTCAGTTCCTGTCATTTTCTTCAAACACAGCCTGTAACATGGCAGTTAGGAGCTAATTGGCTGCTATGTTATCTCTTCTACTTTATCTCTCTCCAAGGCTTAGTACATAGACCCCTATATCTAATATCGCAATGTGATATTAACCAATATTATCACATCACAATTGCATTTGCATTGCTTCTTAAGAATCTGGGGGAGATTGCCCCAGCGGAAGATGTTAAGCAGCTACTCAATCTTTAAAATGCTCACTTGCACCTTCCACTGATGCTACAGTGACTCCTCTGGATCCCACAAATTAGGACTGCATCTTGGCCAGACACACCAGAACCGGCCATCTGTCATCTCTCCAGCCACAGATTCACAGTCTAAACAACTGCAAGGACTGTCTGGACCTCATAATCCAAGGACTGGTAAATATCCCTAATGTAAAACGGCTTACAGTACCTGGACAGAACCTTATATTGCTTGGGGGAAAACACCCCCTCCCCTCTATGTCTGCTGTTTGTTTGTGACCCCTCCCCCTTTTTAGCACCTGACATATAATTATCTCCAGGCATGATTGAGCAACTACCACTGTTTGTCTGCATTGCTGGGACTTTAGCAGTTCATACAGTATATGTAGGTACAAACCAGGACTGAATTCACTCTTTTGCATTAGTACATTGCTGTACATAGCTGAATGTGTGTTGATTTGCTCTTCTGACTTTTTCATAAATGTATTAAGCCTTAAAAAGTGATAAGGTGGAGATGGTGATAAATGACCAGCCAATCAGCTTCCTAACCGCCATGTCACAGGCTGTGTTTGAAAAATGACAGTTAGGAGCTGGTTGGTTGGTCATTTATCATTTTTTATCTGTCTCCACATTATCAGTTTTTAAGGCTTAATACATTTGGGCCATTGACCTCTTATGTGGAACATTTCACTGTGTTTTTTTATTTTTTGTTGAATTACTACTTTTATCAGCTGCACCATTTTATTTATTGATATATATTTTCATTGGTAATAGCCATTATATATTTTAGCAGTTTACCCTTAATAGCGCTGAAGTTTTATTTGTACTATTTGCACTATACAGTACGTTGGAACACATGCAGGGCAGCACAGTCAAAATACTTGGGGCTTATTGAAACAATATTTTGGATAATAGTTTAAAGCAAAAATATCAGAAATATGTGAAAATTAGAGATACTGTATGTGAACAATTATTATTATTATTATTATTATTATTAACAACATTTATTTACTGAATGTAGTGTCAGCAAAGAGTTTACAATTAGGAATATCTATGACCAGCCCAGGTATTAAGGGTCAAAAAGGTAAAATGACTCTGCTAACAAGCTTACAATCCTCCAAATATGATGCCTTGCATTCACAACAAAGAGTTCAATCTTTGTCTTATCAGACCAGAGAATTTTGTTTCTCATGGTTTGAGAGTCCTTCAGGTGCATTTTGGCAAACTCCAGGTGGGCTGCCATATGCTTTTTACTATGGAGTGGCTTCCGTCTGGCCACTTTACCATACAGGCCTGATTGGTGGATTGCTGCAGAAATGGTTGTCTTTCTGGAAGATTCTCCTCTCTCCACAGAGGAATGCTGTAGCTCTGACAGAGTGACCATCGGGTTCTTAGTCACCTTCCTGACTAGGGCCCTTCTCCCTCAATCGCTCAGTTTAGACTGCCGGCCAGCTCTAGGATGAGTCCTGGTGGTTACGAACTTCTTCCATTTACGGATGATGGAGGCCACTGCTCATTGGGACCTTCAAAGTAGAGATGAGCGGGTTCGGTTTCTTTGAATCCGAACCCGCACGAACTTCACTTTTTTTTTCACGGGTCCGAGCGACTCGGATCTTCCCGCCTTGCTCGGTTAACCCGAGCGCGCCCGAACGTCATCATGACGCTGTCGGATTCTCGCGAGACTCGGATTCTATATAAGGAGCCGCGCGTCGCCGCCATTTTCACACGTGCATTGAGATTGATAGGGAGAGGACGTGGCTGGCGTCCTCTCCATTAGAATAGATTAGAAGAGAGAGAGATTGTGCAGACAGAGTTTACCACAGTGACCAGTGCAGTTGTTGTTAAGTTAACTTTTATTTAATATATCCGTTCTCTGCTATATCCGTTCTCTGCCTGAAAAAAACGATACACAGCAGTCACACAGTGTGACTCAGTCTGTGTGCACTCAGCTCAGCCCAGTGTGCTGCACATCAATGTATAAAAGCTTATAATAATTGTGGGGGAGACTGGGGAGCACTGCAGGTTGTTATAGCAGGAGCCAGGAGTACATAATATTATATTAATTTAAAATTAAACAGTGCACACTTTTGCTGCAGGAGTGCCACTGCCAGTGTGACTAGTGGTGACCAGTGCCTGACCACCAGTATAGTAGTATATTGTTGTATACTATCTCTTTATCAACCAGTCTATATTAGCAGCAGACACAGTACAGTGCGGTAGTTCACGGCTGTGGCTACCTCTGTGTCGGCAGTCGGCACTCGGCAGGCAGTCCGTCCATCCATAATTGTATAATTATATACCACCTAACCGTGGTATTTTTTTTTCTTTCTTTATACCGTCGTCATAGTCATACTAGTTGTTACGAGTATACTACTATCTCTTTATCAACCAGTGTACAGTGCGGTAGTTCACGGCTGTGGCTACCTCTGTGTCGGAACTCGGCAGGCAGTCCGTCCATCCATAATTGTATTATTATAATATATACCACCTAACCGTGGTTTTTTTTTCATTCTTTATACCGTCATAGTCAGTCATACTAGTTGTTACGAGTATACTACTATCTCTTTATCAACCAGTGTACAGTGCGGTAGTTCACGGCTGTGGCTACCTCTGTGTCGGCAGTCGACAGGCAGTCCGTCCATCCATAATTGTATTATAATATATACCACCTAACCGTGGTTTTTTTTTCATTCTTTATACCGTCATAGTGTCATACTAGTTGTTACGAGTATACTACTATCTCTTTATCAACCAGTGTACAGTGCGGTAGTTCACGGCTGTGGCTACCTCTGTGTCGGCAGTCGGCAGGCAGTCCGTCCATCCATAATTGTATTATAATATATACCACCTAACCGTGGTTTTTTTTTCATTCTTTATACCGTCATAGTCAGTCATACTAGTTGTTACGAGTATACTACTATCTCTTTATCAACCAGTGTACAGTGCGGTAGTTCACGGCTGTGGCTACCTCTGTGTCGGAACTCGGCAGGCAGTCCGTCCATCCATAATTGTATTATTATAATATATACCACCTAACCGTGGTTTTTTTTTCATTCTTTATACCGTCATAGTCAGTCATACTAGTTGTTACGAGTATACTACTATCTCTTTATCAACCAGTGTACAGTGCGGTAGTTCACGGCTGTGGCTACCTCTGTGTCGGAACTCGGCAGGCAGTCCGTCCATCCATAATTGTATTATAATATATACCACCTAACCGTGGTTTTTTTTTCGTTCTTTATACCGTCGTCATACTAGTTGTTGCGAGTATACTACTATCTCTTTATCAACCAGTGTACAGTGCGGTAGTTCACGGCTGTGGCTACCTCTGTGTCGGAACTCGGCAGGCAGTCCGTCCATCCATAATTGTATTATAATATATACCACCTAACCGTGTTTTTTTTTTCGTTCTTTATACCGTCGTCATACTAGTTGTTACGAGTATACTACTATCTCTTTATCAACCAGTGTACAGTGCGGTAGTTCACGGCTGTGGCTACCTCTGTGTCGGCACTCGGCAGGCAGTCCGTCCAACCATAATTGTATTATATACCACCTAACCGTGTTTTTTTTTTCATTCTTTATACCGTCGTCATACTAGTTGTTACGAGTATACTACTATCTCTTTATCAACCAGTGTACAGTGCGGTAGTTCACGGCTGTGGCTACCTCTGTGTCGGCACTCGGCAGGCAGTCCGTCCAACCATAATTGTATTATATACCACCTAACCGTGGTTTTTTTTTCATTCTTTATACCGTCGTCATACTAGTTGTTACGAGTATACTACTATCTCTTTATCAACCAGTGTACAGTGCGGTAGTTCACGGCTGTGGCTACCTCTGTGTCGGCACTCGGCAGCCCGTCCATAATTGTATATACCAGTGACCTAACCGTGGTTTTTTTTTCTTTCTTTATACATACATACTAGTTACGAGTATACTATCTCTTTATCAACCAGTCTATATATTAGCAGCAGACACAGTACAGTGCGGTAGTTCACGGCTGTGGCTACCTCTGTGTCGGCACTCGGCAGCCCGTCCATAATTGTATATACCACCTAACCGTGGTTTTTTTTCTTTCTTTATACATACATACTGCAGTGCCACTCCTAGATGGGCCCGGTGTTTGTGTCGGCCACTAGGGTCGCTAATCTTACTCACACAGTCAGCTACCTCATTGCGCCTCTTTTTTTCTTTGCGTCATGTGCTGTTTGGGGAGGGTTTTTTGGAAGGGCCATCCTGCGTGACACTGCAGTGCCACTCCTAGATGGGCCCGGTGTTTGTGTCGGCCACTAGGGTCGCTAATCTTACTCACACAGCTACCTCATTGCGCCTCTTTTTTTCTTTGCGTCATGTGCTGTTTGGGGAGGGTTTTTTGGAAGGGACATCCTGCGTGACACTGCAGTGCCACTCCTAGATGGGCCCGGTGTTTGTGTCGGCCACTAGGGTCGCTTATCTTACTCACACAGCGACCTCGGTGCAAATTTTAGGACTAAAAATAATATTGTGAGGTGTGAGGTATTCAGAATAGACTGAAAATGAGTGTAAATTATGGTTTTTGAGGTTAATAATACTTTGGGATCAAAATGACCCCCAAATTCTATGATTTAAGCTGTTTTTTAGTGTTTTTGGAAAAAAACACCCGAATCCAAAACACACCCGAATCCGACAAAAATAATTCGGTGAGGTTTTGCCAAAACGCGTTCGAACCCAAAACACGGCCGCGGAACCGAACCCAAAACCAAAACACAAAACCCGAAAAATTTCAGGCGCTCATCTCTACTTCAAAGCAGCAGATATTTTTCTGTACCCTTCCCCAGATTTGTGCCTCAAGACAATCCTGTCTCGGAGGTTTACAGACAATTCCTTTGACTTCATGTTTGGTTTGTACTCAGACATGCACTGTCAAGTGTGGGACCTTATATAGACAGGTGTGTGCCTTTCCAAATCATGTCCAATCAACTGAATTTACCACAGGTGGACTCCTATTAAGCTGTAGGAACTTCTCAAGGATGATCAGTGAAAACAGGATGCACCTGAGCTCACGTTTGAGCTTCATGGCAAAGACTGTGAATACTTATGTACATGTGATTTCTTAGTTTTTTATTTTTAATAAATTTGCAAAAATCGCAAAAATTGTCATTATGGGGTATTGTGTGTAGAATTTTGATTGGAAAAATGAATTTATTCCATTTTGGAATAAGGCTGTAACATTTAAAAATGTGGAATAAGTGAAGTGCTGTGAATACTTTCCGCGTGCACTGTAAATGGCGCATGTTGCAGATTGGTGCAGCTGGACTGCAATGGGAAAAAGGCTTAGAGGGGCTAAGCAATCAGATCACTCAGCAAGGCTTAAATACATAACATAGAAATTCATGAGGAATAAATGAGAAAATCAGTAAAGTCGCTTTTATTCAAATTACATTACACAAAATTGCATTTTCTTCCTTGTCTATTCAGTTCTTTTTTTATTGCAGAATATTTTACCTAAAAGCTCTTTGACTGGGATCTTAAACTGGTTACATTTTAATAGTCACTATAGCAGATTTTCCTGATTTTGCTGATAATTAAAGAACCTTCCTACGATATTGATTTTTATTTTTTACTTTAGTATTATTAGGTTATGAAGCATGATGGAAGTCCTCTCCAATACATAAACTAATTGGATTTATATTATATCAATTACTGGAGAGATCATTGCCACTTCTAAGAGACAGCTTAGGATGTGCAATTTAAGTTTTCATTTTAAAAATTAATGTTTCCCTAATTGCTGTTACCACCAACTTAACCAAGAATTATAAATCATACTAAATGAGGAGGCTCTGAATCAATATTGCTTATGCTCTTTTTGCACCTATCAGCCCATAAAAACAAGACACAGTCTCAAGCCTTTCTCCAGTCATTTCCTCCATGATGGATGTAAATGTCACAAAGTAATCAATACCCATCAGCAACATACATTGAATTGCTCTAAATGGAGCAGAATGCGACACAACACAAATAAACAAAGTAGAAAGCATTACATGCAAGCCAAATCATGTGCAACACAACAAACATCTAGGCTAACTGGACAATACTGATTCTTAAAATATCTCCGCACCAAACTCAGGCAGGAATTTGCTGGAGGAAGCAATATTCATGTGAAAGCGGCAGGGAGTATGACATCACAAGAGCTAAGATAAGACCCAGTGGGGCCCAAGGCAAGTTACTGATTTGCAAAAAGAGAAAAATCCTCCTCCTTTTGTCAAAACCACCCTCACCTGTTTTTTAAATTGCTAAAAACATGCTATTTGAGCCTGTTTTTGTTCCTGTCATATTATTAACCTTAATAACATTAATTTCAAGTCATTTCCAGTCAATTTTGATGACCTCACATTGTTCACCCACATGTGCAAAAGGCTAGCTGGCTAAACAAAGTAACAGAGCAGATGCACAAACCGAGAGGAGGGGGGAGCATGAACTAATTACCTGGGCCTAGGCCTGATGGATGGGCCCGGCAGGGGCCAAAGTTGTGTCCCCCCCCCTTACCCGGAAACAGCAGCTACAGCTCTTCTCCTTAGCCCAGCCTATACTGCTATGTGCTGGACTGCACTGTGGCCAGAGAAGTGCTTAATCTTTATTTTTTCTAAAAAAAATTCTAAGGGCCACACCTTATGTGGTTAGGCCACACCCCCTGAAAAGTACTTAGGCCCGGCCAGGCTCTCTACTGCCCTGCATATTGTGTGGTATTTAGTAAAGTGCATGCTTGTTCTTTCCTGTTCTGCTGCTAGAAAATAACATTTTGGGTGTCCATCAATAGGAAAGAATCAGTGGAGAGTGTCCAAGCTAGTTTTGCAAGGTCTGTGATTTTTATACTTGTGGGGTTTAATCAAGGTTTCATCAAATATATTGTGTTTGTACCCCACTTGCAAGGATGCTGGATAACCTGCATGTGTATCTGAGCACCTACCACAGAAATAGTTACTGGCTTGATGTGTGCCATGAAGCACGCACTGTCTTTATTGTAATTGTAATTAGTCTGAAAGAAACTTAATGAGTTTTCCTTTTCATCAGAACATACATTGTGTTTACCTGTGTTACAATAATCAGGAACATAATTTTGATTTAGCATCTACAGTATATATATAAATATACAGTATGTATGTCAGTGTATGGTGTGTGTGTATATACAATCAGTACCTTCTTCACCACCCTCTTGGCACCCCTCATGCACCAGCCAGGCACTGACTTCAGATCTGGGGATGTGGGTGTCCCCCAGCACCCTCACCTCATCCAGCCACCTCCAAGCAGTAAAGAATGAGTCCAGGTCGAAGCAGACAGTCTCCAGTTCTGAGGCTGAGGTGAAGAGGGTGGCCTGGATTCTCCCTCCAGCGGGGGTAGACACACACAGAGAGCACCTCCGCTGCCTAAGGCACCTATTGCAGGACAGTGCACTCTTCAATGTCAATGATGTGCTGTCCTGGGGTGGTTGGGAATGAGCTGACTTTGTGGGGTCCACGCCCTGGACTTATACTCAGTATTAGGGACCTCCAGAAATAGAGCGGCCGTGAAGTGGCCTGAAGGCTTACCATATTTGTTGCAAAATATATGTAACAAAGAGCTCTAAATTTTCTATTATTATATAGTGTACAGTTCTTCTTACTAACAGCCCACAGGGTGCGTGGGAAAAATCCTTTTGTTTTTCTTGTCTAGAAGTAACCCTCTCTTGAAGCAGCTGAGGAGTGTTAACAGTTTGATTAGAGCAGTTTGCCATTATATATTGCAGTTCAGAGAGGCATAGATGGAGCCAGCATTAGGAGGGCATGCTGGGTCCTGTAGTGCCATTTGGAGGATACACTGTTGACTTCAGGTAAACTAGCTCTCAATCTGGATATATTTTGTATGTGCCATTATCATGTGGCCATACACTAAGCAATTATATGACCCATAGTGGATGTAATTATTACTATTGTGCTGTGTGTGAGTTTGGGGAGTGGTACCCCCCGGGTTTGGTGTGACCGGGCTACCTTGGGGCAGCACGCCATAATATTTATTTAGCACTTGTGTAACATTTTTACTTTTCCACTAATTGTACTCTTTTGAGTATGTTACTAACACCCTTATTTTTGTATCACTTTCTAATATATAGCTCCTGCTTCTTTCTTATAAACACATATTAACACTATAGTACAGTGATTTTCAACCTTTTTCAATTCGCGGCACACCGATAAGAGTTTAAAATTGCCAAGGCACACCATCAGTGCACCACGGGAAAAAAAACACATTGGCCCTCACAGTAATTAAACAGACGGGATGCCGCGGTCGGTATACTGACAGCCAACATCACGTTTGTCGGTAAAACATATCTAATCCTTAATAATGCCATACACTTTCCCCCCAGTAATTCCACACACTGCCCCCCCAGTAATTCCACCCATTGCCCCCCCAGTAATTCCACACACTGCCCCCCATAATAATTCCACCCACTGCCCCCAATAATAATTGCTGCCATCCACATCCCCCACCCCCCACAGTGATTCCAAACATTACTTACATAAATAATTTTTTTATTTAAAATATAAAACCTGCATCTGTAACGCTGAGATGACAGCATGGATGAAGGAGCAGCAGTGGCCAGTGGACGGACGGATGTACACTCCAGGCAGGAATGCGACGTGGAATGGCCTGTGAACGGACGGACGTACACTCGAGGCAGGAATGTGACGAGGAGTGGGCCAGTCGGCCAGTAGGCAAGCGGGCGGGTGGGCACTCCAGGCAGGATTGAGACGTAGCGTGCGTGACCTATGAGTCACGCACGCGGAAGTGAACACTGCACAGCGCTGCCCGAGCCGGCTATTGATTCCGGCTGGCGGCGGGTCTCTGGTTGGCGGGCGGCAACGAATCTCTCTGGCGGGCAGCGGTGGGGAGCATATCTGGCTGCCGCGGCACACCTAGAGACCGCTCGCGGCACACTAGTGTGCCGCGGCACAGCGGTTGAAAATCGCTGCTATAGTATGTCAATGGTGTGCTGCCCTGGGGTGGTTGGGCCTGAGCCTACTTTGTGGGATCCACGCCCTGGACTTATACTCAGTATTAGGGACCTCCAGTAATAGAGCCGCCGTGAAGTGGCCTGGAGGCTTATCATATCTTTCCAAAATATATGTAACGAAGAGCTCTAAATTTTCTATTATTATATAGTATACAGTTCTTCTTACTAACAGCCTGCAGAGTGCATGGGCAAAATCCTTTGTTTTTCCACTCTTCAAACCGGGTCAGTCCTGGTCAGTGTAAGACACATCAAGAAAAACACTGAAGCTAATTGTTATTTTGAAATTAATAATTTATGTTTATTTATCATAATGATACAGCGATGATATTATATAATCACATAACCAAGGCAGTGCCTGCAACTCAGTGGGTATTATATCTGGGCCTAGAAATCCCACTGCCTTGCAAAGACAAAGCAGTAAAAATCTACTGCAATGCTCAAAATGGCCATGGGAAACCTTTTATTATTTTAAAGAATATTTCATAACTGGTCAGGGGTCTCCTCTAATCCCTCCCTGCATCTGCGCTGACCTAGGTCCCCTAGGTTTGTGCCTTTCTTAATTTCCCCCAACAGAGGGCATATGGGGGCCAGAAGTCTGAAAGAAAAAATTGTTGTAGTCCTACTATGGTTTTGTTTTTTCTTTTTTTTCTTTTAGAGCAGCCTATGTCAGATTTTAGCAACAGCCTTAAGCTGGGTACACATTAGACGATAATGTGTACCTAGCGAGATCAGGAGCGACAGACCCTTTGAGGGTGCCGACATTGGCGAGTGCATACACACTTGCCGATGTCAGCAGCAATAAAGTGATTGCAGAGATAGCGGGGCCATGCTGCATTCGGTAGCATGCAGTGTCGGACTGGGGCATGAAGGGCCCACCGGGGGAATGCTGTGATAGGGGCCCATACTTAAGGGTGTGGATAGCCTACAAAGGGGGTGTGGCCAGCCTCCACAGAAGCTTGAAATACACAATAGTCTAGTGCAGTGTAATGCAACATATCTGCCATGTTTAATACAAGTGCACAGTCAGGAACCTGATCCCTAGAGGAAGGAGTGGTCACTCAGGCAGTGGGGCCTACCGGTGGTTTCCCTGGTACCCCTGTGAGCCAGTCCGACCCTGATAGCATGGCATCGCTAGTGACATCCCCAGATTTAGCCTGCATGTACAGACGACAGGGGATGTCGCAAGTGACCAGTGGGAATTTGTTGTGATGAATTATCATTATTGGCTATTCCGTTTAAAATGTCATCTAGTGTGTACCGGGCTCTAGACTGAACTAAAGGGACATCAGTGAAGGGTGAACAGGTAAGTCTTGAGTCCCCACCTTTTGTTAACCCTTTCTTTTTATACTCTTTTTACTTACTAGGCTCCTCGGCTTCAGCTTAGTAGTAACTCTTGATTTGTGTATACTATTTGTGTTGTACATGGTTGATAAATAGGAGACAGCGGCGGAAAGAAGTTTGGTAGACACACCAGCTACATAGACTTAACCAGAAGCTTGAATTTATTGTAGTGCACAGTTTTAGTACATTCATACTCACAGTTATAAATACAGGCAGTTGAGATGGAGCAGAGCATGCAGCGGATCAGGCGGTCATGTACAGTATGTAGGCAAGATGACATTATTACACAGGGTCCCCCATGGAGCTAAGTAGCAAATGTCTGTGCATTACTGTAGCACACAAACACAGTGACAAGATGAGGCCACACATGTAATGACCAATGTGTGGCATCCATCTAGGTAAATTATCTGACAAATCAGGCATGGAGCATACTGGAGGAAGCGCAGTCGCGCACTCTATATACCAGTGATCATTTTGTCCTATAGCCTCTTGTTTCTTTTATTTTATCTGGGATGGGCTGGGTTCAGCAAGCAACCTGTGGTGGCATTCCTCTCTTCAGCTCAATGAACTACTCTTCAAGGAATAAGATATTATGGTGTCATATCTAGTACCACTGAATGTCATAGCACCAGCACTTCATGAGTCTTCATTTTACCATTTTTCTGAAGTTGTTAATCCTCTGTTGCCCTGTCGGTGTTTATGCTGGGCTACTGACCTCTGCTGGGTATTTTTGTTCCTGCGTGCCGCATTGGAGCCTGTGGTGCTTCTGGATACCAGGCAGCAGTTAGTCAATAAATTTCCTGTTTGCTGCCCGTTGTTGGATGGTGCTTTCTTGGTTTCCAGTGGCCCCTGGCTCTACCTTTCTGCTGCCTTGATCTTCCGCTGTGCTCTCCAGACTGCAGACGATCTTTGAGGGCCAGTGCTGGTCTCTGTGGTAATCCAGTTGCTGCTGTCCCTCGGTGCTGCTGTCCGTGGTGCTGCTGTTCATGGTGCTGCTGTCCCTTGGTGCTGCTGTCCGTGGTGCTGCTGTTCATGGTGCTGAACTCCTGATGTGTTCTCCAGTCTCATCCATTCTGCAAGCTGATGTCAGTGCTGACAGGGGAATCTGCCTCCTTAATAAACATGGATGATAGTGATTTAACATAGCAGATGATTGGAAGGAAGGAGGCCTAAAAGGTTCATTCGCTGCTCAGCTTTCTTACAGGTGAATTGCACTTACTCTGATTACCAAACAGGGCTCCAACATTTCAAAACCTTAAAAGTTTACTGAGTTATATGTAATTATAATTTATTGTATAATAAAATTACAAGAAAATTGGGCCTGCCTGCATGCATAAATCCATAAACAGAACACATGAGCATAAATAAATAAGAATTCATATAAATACATAAAAAACAAGGACAAAACCACTGAGCATCCATTTACTTTACAAGGTTCACTTTCAAGAAACCCAAGCTTCTTTCCTGGCTCCCCTTCACACACACACACACACACACACACACACACACACACACACACACACACACATACACACACACACACACACCATTTACCTACTGTAGCATCCAACAGGGAGGACAGCTCACACCCAAACACCTCCTACAGTACGTAGCTTGTTCATGAATCCTTTGGTTGCACACACTGATCAATTCCCCCTTGCAAAAATACACAAAACAGCCATTGTTTATGGATACAAGAGTTCCTCAGGGTGCCCCTTAGTACAGAGCCCATTTGTGCTCTCTTCTCCGGGTGAAAAGAGATGCAGATGGCATAATGTTTGATGAGGGTTGGGACAGGCACTTTGCGTCATTTCATTTGTGTAAAAAATGTTAATCACAGGTCCATATGGGGGGTGGAACCAATGGGATGGAATTCATTGAGAATCACATCATATTGGCACCACCCCCCTTCCCACAGCACAGTGGGCAAGATGCAGGAGGACCATGTATTGTTTTGGGGCTCCAGGAGATTCCCTGCAAATGTACTAATCTCCTGGCAGTTGTGGGAGAGTAGGTAAGTTTGCCCAAACTACAGTATGGAAAAAAAGTAGATGACACTAACCTTACAAAGATAACACATATCTGTTATATCAGTCTGAAACATTTCTGTGGTCCCAAATGTATTGCTGCAATGAGAATCTGAGAAAGTTTCAGGTAAATTTTAATCAAATATCATAAACATAGATCGTGCTCCAGACTCTGAATGAAACATTATTCCAAATGACTTCTAATTACAGAGAAAAGCTGGCATATTCAGCAAATAACACAATGGGGAATTTTAATCAGATTTCTTTAATTGTGTCCTTAGTCATGTTACGTTTGCTACAGAGCTTCCAATTTGTTAGAATTATCTGTCCATATGCTGTCTAGCTTTGCATATTCATAATGCTTTTACAAATCAATGTCTCTATTTCCCCATGCATTCAAATATCTGCTAGATATACTCACATGAATCGAGGAACAATGTCTGGAGAATAGAAGATAAAGCAAATGGCATAACATAATGCATTCTGAATATTCATGGAGAGTGGAAAGTCACCATCACCTCTTGTGAAACAAATACATATATTTACATATGCAGAATACATTTTACTTGCATATCCAGTTGTCTTGAAAAGAAACATACAGTTTATAAATAGTTTACATGTTCTATGAAAGATCTAGTATAAATAATCAACATTGTATATTGCCTAAGGAGAAAATGGCTTTATTTCATAATTTGCATTTATCCATACAGTACAAATATATAGAGAAAGCGTAGACCATTAGATTGATCAGGTTATCCTGATGCAACCATATACAGTGCCTTGCTAAAGTATTCACCCCCCTTTGCATTTTTCATGTTTTGTTGCCTCACAACATGGAATTAAAATGGATTGTTTGAAGGTTTGCATCATTTTCATTCACAGAACATGGCTACAACTTTGAAGATTTTTTTATTTTTATTGTGAAGCAAACATCAAATAGGACAAAATAACAGAAAACTTCAGCGTGCATAACTATTCACCCCCCTAAAGTCAGTATTTGTAGAGCCACCTTTTGCGGAAATTACAGCTGCAAGTCGCTTTGGATAAGTCTCTATGAGCTTGCCACATCTTGCCATTGGGATTTTTGCCCATTCCTCAAGGCAAAACTGCTCCAGCTCCTTCATGTTGGATGGTTTTTGCTTGTGAACAGCAATCTTCAAGTCTGACCACAAATTCTGAATTGGATTGAGATCTGGGCTTTGACTAGGCCATTCCAACACATTTCAATGTTTCCCCTTAAACCACTCAAGTGTTGCTTTAGCAGTGTGCTTCGGGTCATTGTCCTGCTGGAAGGTGAACCTCCGTCCCAGTCTAAAATCACAGGTAGACTGAAACAGGTTTTGCTCAAGAATATCCCTGTATTTAGCAGCATCCATCTTTCCCTCGACTCGAAACAGTTTACCAGTCCCTGCTGTTGAAAAACATCCCCACACATGTTTCACTGTGGGGATGGTGTTCTTGGGGTGATGGGATGTGTTGTGTTTGCTCCAGACATAGCGTTTTCCTTGGTGGCCGAAAAGTTCAGTTTTAGTCTCATGGTGATTCCATGGTAACAAACGTTACATTTTGAAATATATTTCAACACTCTCCTGTGCCGCATATTGTTATATAACTCCAGAAAAATAATGGAGAACAAAAATTTGGAGGATAAAATAGGGAAAGATCAAGAACCACTTCCTCCTAGTGCTGCTGCGATGAAGATGAAATATGACAGCAGTCATCCTGTTGCAAAGCGGATAACTGAGGCCTTGACAGCTATGTTGGTATTAGATGTGCGTCCGGTATCCACCATTAGTGCAGTGGGATTTAGACAATTGATGGAGGAAGTGTGTCCCTGGTACCAAATCCCATCTATATTCTACTTCACTAGGAAAGCGATTCCCTGACTGTACAGGGACAATAAGGAAAAGTGTCCTCAGTGTCCTGAAAAATGCGATTGTACCCAGTGTCCACTTAACCACGGACATGTGGACAAGTGGAGCAGGGCAAACTAAGGACTACATGACTGTGACAGCCCACTGGGTAGATATATGGCCTCCTGCAGCAACAACAGCAGCGGCACCAGCAGCAGCATCTCACAAACGTCAGCTCGTTCCTAGGCAGGCTACGCTGTGTATAACTGGTTTCCGTAAGAGGCACACCGCTGATGACCTCTTATGGAAACTGAGAGACATTATCGCACAATGGCTTACCCCACTTAGACTCTCCTGAGGATTTGTGATATTGGACAACGCCACCAATTTTGTGCATGCCTTACATCTGGGCAAATTCCAGCACGTCCCATGTTTTGCACATACAATTCATTTGGTGGTGCAGAATTTTTTGAAAAATGACAGCAGCCTACAGGTGATGCTGTTGGTGGCCCAAAAAATTGCAGGCCACTTTCGACATTCAGCCACTGCGTGCCACTTCTAGATGGGCCAGGTGTTTCTGCCGCACACTTGTGTTGCTTAGCTTAGTCATCCAGCTACCTTGGTGCACCTCTTTTTTTCTTTGCATCATGTGCTGTTTGGGGCCTAGTTTTTGAAAGTGCCATCCTGTCTGACACTGCAGTGCCACTCATAGATGGGCCAGGTGTTTGTGCCACACACTTGTGTCACTTAGCTTAGTCATACAGCTACCTCACTGCACCTCTTTTTCTTCTTTGCATTATGTGCTGTTTGGGAACTAGTTTTTAAAAGGGCCTGTCTGCCACTGCAGTGCCACTCCTAGAGGGGCCAGGTGTTTGTGCTGCACACTTGTGTCACTTAGCTTTGTCATCCAGCTACCTATTGCACCTCTTTCTCTTCTTTGCATGATGGGCTGTTTGGGGACTAGTTTTTAAAAGTGCCATCCTGTCTGATACTGCAGTGCCACTCCTAGATGGGCCAGGTGTTTGTGCCGCACACTTGTGTCACTTAGCTTAGTCATCCAGTAACCTCGGTGCAACCTTTTGGCCTAAAAACAATATTGTGAGGTGTGAGGCGTTCAGAATAGACTGGAAATGAGTGGAAATGAATGTTGTTGAGGTTACTAATACCGAAGGATCAAAATTACCAACAAAATCTGTGATTTTAGCTGTTTTTATGTTTTTTTTAAAAAATCATCAAGATCCAAAAGCAAAACCCGAAAAGGTGGTTGGTCTTGGCAAAACCAATCCAGATCCAAATCACGAGTAGGGATCCAGATCCAAAACTAAAACGCAAAACACGAAAAGTGCCCGCCGCACATCTCAAATATATATATATATAAATAGGTACTGATGCGGCACTCACAACCGATTGTCAAGTGAGTGCCGCATCAGTACCTATCTCTACTCATCACCTATGAGGGCACCAAACCAATCCAAGCTAAGGTATTCGTGTGGAGTGCCAGGACATTTGTGCTTTCTATAGCTCCGGGAAAATAATTAAAAATAATGAAAATAAATAAAAACCATTGAATGAGAAGGTGTGTCCAAACTTTTGACTGGTACTGTATATCTATACATCTATACTATTTTTAATGATTAGATAGTATGCCATTTGACTTCTTTAATTTGTGCAGTAACATTGAATTCATTATGTGTCCATTCTAAGATATATATATATATATATTTTATACATATATATAATATATATATATTTAATAAAACCACTTGGTATGAAAATACCTATATTGAGGGGACATCCTCTTATTTACAAATAGTTCATTATTAAGTAAGGATTAATATTCTAAAATGTTATTATAGTTTCAAAATACCCTAGTTAGCGCTGGAGAAATTGCTTACTTACAAAGCCAGAGATAAGTGCACCTGGACCCGTTCCTTTCTTAAGGTCCATACACACTTAACGATAAAATGAGCGACGTCGCTCATTTTCCCCCTCCTTAAACGACGTCGCTCATTTTATCGTCAAGTGTGTATGCCGCCAGCGACGACCGATGCGCGGCCCCGCGGGTCGGCAACAATCGTCGCTGTCGGTAGGGCATGCATGAAGGATGTGGACTGTCGTCCACGACCTTCATGCAGGGCTGGCGGGGACGTGACGTCACTGAGCGATATGAGCAGTCATATCGCTCAGTGCGTACAGGCGGCCGCCGACCGGCCGGCCCGGGAAGGGGAAACGTTAGACGATGTCGCTCACGGAGCGACATCGTCTAATGTGTATGGGCCTTTAAACCACCTCCTCTGTGATAGTCCTCATGCTAGCCTATTTTTTTACATTTTAAATGCATCTCTCTCTAACATGCTTTTACTTACAGTTAATTGTAGTTCTATCATAAAAAAATCATACAGTATATCTCTGAAATAAAATCAGAATTGCCACCTGAACAAAACCAGTATTCTCTTTTCCATGGTAAAATATACAAGAATACCTATGGAATAATAATGACCCACTTTTATTAAATTACTGTGTATTCATATTTTTTCTAAGTAACCTTTAGAATGAAAAGCTTGCGAACCCACCTGACATGCCACAGATCAAAATATAATTTGTCTGATATTTCCACCGTACTTTATACATCTTTCCACCACAGGTGAGGAACATCTAGGATCTGCTTGGAAGGCATAACAAGCAATGTAAAGTGATGGGGAACTGGGAATTGGCAATCGGTGGCTATACATATCTCATGTCAAAGCTAGTAATGAAGGAAATATTCTCTGGAGAAACGATCCTGCGTCATAGAAGGGTTACCTTCAAGTACTCTGCACCGAGAACAGAATAATATTCTAAGGTTGAGTGCAGGACATAAATTGATCAAATGTAAATTCATTGGAATATATGATAAAAAATTAAATTGTATCTTTCCTTGATGTACTAACTTTGCTGGCCCTACGCAGTTTCCTGGCAGTTTGTGTTTTATTTTGTTTTACTATATTAGCATTAGAGATACAGTCATATTACCATAACATATTGGCTTGCATGTGCTTTCGAACAACTCTTACTAAATGTAATGCTTTCTCTGAACAAAGCTGTATCCAATATAGCAGGTAGTGTGTAAGCGTTGCTCTTGCCAAGTGAGAAGGGTTCCGAGGAGCAGCACTATTGCTGCCACGCAGCCTCTGCATTTGGCTAGCATGGTGCCTGCTAACTTTTATATTTTTTGTAACAGTTGGCCAGGAGCATATACAATCCAATAAAGTAATCTGGATTAGAAGAAGCCATTAAAGAAGAAGATATATTTTTCTATAGAAAAAACTTAGCTAAAAAAGAGCACCTTTTCCGTAAAGAACATTTATGCAATTTTATTTAGAAAAAAAAAAAAATCACATTACAGGTTTAGGGCCTTATTCAGGTTTGTTAGCAAACCAAAAAGGCAAGCAACTGGGCAAAACAATGTAGCACTGCAGGTGGGGAAGATGTAACATGTGCAGAGATTTAGATTTGGGTGGGGTGTGTTCAAACTGAAATCTAAATTGCAGTGTAAAAATATAGCAGCCAGTGTTTACCATGCACAGGAACAATATAACCTACCCAAATCTAAATCTCTCTGCACATGTTACATCTGCGTCACCTGCAGTACAACATGGTTTTGCCCATTAATGTGCATATTTTGGTTTGCTAACAGACCTTAATAATCCTCTTAGGGCCTAATTCAGAGTTGATCACAGCAGTAAATTTGTTAGCAGTTGGGCAAAATCATGTGCACTGCAGGGGGGGGCAGATGTAACATGTGCAGAGAGAGTTAGATTAGGGTGGGGTGTGTTCAAACTGAAATCTAAATTGCAGTGTAAAAATAAAGCAGCCAGTATTTACCCTGCACAGAAACAAAATAACCCACCCAAATCTAACTCTCTCTGCAAATGTTATATCTGCCACACCTGCAGCGCACATGGGGGGTAATTCTGGGTTGATCGCAGGAGCAAGTTTGTGAGCAATTGGGCAAAACCATGTGCACTGCAGGGGGGGGGGGAGATATAACATTTGTAGAGAGAGTTAGATTTGGGAGGGTTATTTTGTTTCTGTGCAGGGTAAATACTGGCGGCTTTATTTTTACACTGCAATTTAGATTTTAGTTTGAACACACCCCACCCAAATCTAACTCTCTCTGCACATGTTATATCTGTCCTCCCTGCAGTGTACATGGTTTTGCCCAACTGGTAACAAATTTGCTGCTGCAATCAACTCTGAATTTCCCCCTTAGTCCCATATGTGACATTCCAAGATATTCCAAAATCTAAAATGTCTTGATTGAGATTGAGATAGTGACACATTTGCTTTTTAGTGGTTATGTGTAAACAAACTATGTTTCTTGCAGTTATTAAAATATTGTATAAAATTACCTTCAAGCTATGTGTATAAGGTGTATATGAAACATAAATGCATTTTCTGTTTAGACTAAGATCCCATCCCCAAGATATCTCATTATACAGGTTGAGTATCCCATATCCAAATATTCCGAAATACGGAATATTCCGAAATACGGACTTTTTTGAGTGAGAGTGAGATAGTGAAACCTTTGTTTTTTGATGGCTCAATGTACACAAACTTTGTTTAATACACAAAGTTATTAAAAATATTGTATTAAATGACCTTCAGGCTGTGTTTATAAGGTGTATATGAAACATAAATGAATTGTGTGAATGTAGACACACTTTGTTTAATATACAAAGTTACAAAAAATATTGGCTAAAATGACCTTCCTGCTGTGTGTATAAGGTGTATATGAAACATAAATGCATTCTGTGCTTAGATTTAGGTCCCATCACCATGATATCTCATTATGGTATGCAATTATTCCAAAATACGGAAAAATCCGATATCCAAAATACCTCTGGTCCCAAGCATTTTGGATAAGGGAGACTCAACCTGTAGTATGCAAATATTCCAAAATATGGAAAGATCCAAAATACAGTAGTTCTGGTCCCAAGAATTTTGTATATAGATGACTCAATTTGTATTGGATTGAAAATTCACTGTTCATTTACTTGCTTAAAAAATGTTAAGATATTAACAACTTGACTTACGTTGTCGCATCAGATGAGACAACACCAGGCTGGGCTTTCCATGACATGGTCAAATCTAATGCGACCAGCCAAAAATGCCCACTGTGCGGCTGCTGGAAAAAAATCTTCCAGCAGCTGCTGCCAACAGACTGACCTCCCTGCCCCTCTGCTTCTTGGTTCCCTCCCCTGTCGTGCAGTTGATCACTGCTGATTGGGCAGCCCGATGGCACCCCACCCTTTCCCAGCCCACCCTGCAGCTGGAGAGATTAGCAGCAGCTGGGGATATGTAAAACAGCAGCACTCACCTACCCTGTGGATATGGGAAGGCAGCTTTGTAGTCACTAAGAAAATGTAAAGTCATGATGGTCATAATGGACCAAACATCGATGGTCTGATAATGACCATTGTGTGTGATATAAAAAATACTTCTACATATGTCTGCCTCATTTGTGCGATTGCTGTTGGTGAAGTCAACCGCAGTGTGTAATTATTATATATATTTCTGACTCATTTTTGCAACACTTTAACCGCCGGTGTGTGTGATAAAAAATACTTCTACATATTTCTGACTCATTTGTGCGACGCTGTCGGTGAAGTCAACTGATGTTTATATAATAAACTGATGTTTATATAATAAAGTTTTTGGTGTTTATTATTTTAATAAATTTGTGTTGGATATGTTTCAAATAAATGTTCCTAACCTAATTCAATTATAACAAAAACTACAATTTCTGATAGTTTTTTGGAAAAAATATTAGCCAGTTAAGTGCTTAACTATACCACTACCACTGTACACTCATTTACATAAGAATCAAATTAAAATATATATAACAACCATACTCTGATCCAATGAATGTCTCTACGTGTCTGAGCAATGAACCTCATATTTCATATATAGAATATTTAATGTCTAAAATTCAGTGTCATTATTTCTAGATCAAATAGCCATCTTACAGATTCATAAACATGCCAGTATTACTATTTATCTTTCAAAAATTGTCTTCAGGGTCTTCCTTCAGCAAAGTAGAACTACATATGTATGCCTTCTACCAATAAATCCAACATTAAGCACACACCAGAATAATGGATGCCTAGTAGCAATTATTAAAAGTAATTGTGATCCTAACTAGTTATGTCATCTTAATCTCTTTGACGCCTGTTCCTGGGAAACCAAGAAGCCTAAAGGCAGGGATACAAATCATGTCCGATCTCTGCAAATGCGATTTTCACAGAGATAATTTGGCATGAATCTATTCACAAAATATCACAAATGTTTATTCCATTAGAAAATCATACATGTCAAAATATATGTGTCTTAGCACAGAGCTTTACAAGTCATCCTTCGCATATCACCTGTACTGCCTCTGGAGATGCGATACGTCAAAGAAAGTTGAAAAGATAAATGTCAGAGCACATTACACCAATCTGTTACCCTTACAAATATTAGAAACCTAAAAATATATTTTCCTGATTAATTTATTTATTAAGTAGCTAAGGGAAGAAGACTAAAGTTATTGCTAAATGATTTTAAGCATTTTCCTGTATAACTGTTAAAAAATATGCATATTTAATTGGTTCTAGTAATTGAATGAGGTATAAAGGAAATCTCTATCAATCCTCAAAAATATATTATAAACAACACAGCTACAGTAAAAAATAAAAAAATAAAAATAAAAAGTATTATCTCTAAATAATGGTATTTATAAGCATCTGCTGCTGATTTTTCCAAATCGAGTCCGCATTTCTCACTGCGCAAATCAAGGACTCCAACTGTCCCTGTGGAGGGACACAAACATTAACAGTAAGGAGAGGATGAGGTTACATCCAAGAAATGATCCTTTAAGAACCACTTCATTCATGTACAGTGAGATATAAGTTCTGTAAGACATTCCTGTTCACCAACGTTGCCTTAGACATCTGTGCTTACCTATTATTTATGTGCCAGCCAAGCCAGCTTTGTTTAACACATAGTAAATTGTTTCTTTGTTGATTCAACAAAACTTTTAACTATCTACATCTTTACCAGTTGTGTTATAGGCGATTGAGTCACTGCCAGGTTGCAATGGACCTCTAGGGAGTAGGCAATTTATACTTGTCATGAAGCCAAAATAATTGAAGCTATCCATCTGCTTCAGGGCTACTTCATCAGTGAGGACACTTGACAGAATGTCATAGACCTGCGTTATTATAGCTCTAACCTGAGGTGCTCCAAAACAGGTGCAGCCTCTAATTACCTAGAATTTTTTTGTTCTGTGAAAGATGAGTTCCCGTGACATTTGCTTGGCTGGATTGCTCGTGAACCCCAGAATGCTGATCATCTGTTCTAAATCTGTTCTAATAGTTTTTATTTGTTTACAATATTCATGGCAATGTGTGACAGAGGAAGGACCATATGTTTCCAAATTTCAGTGAACTACGATTCAATTTCTCCTTAATTATGACATATTCTGTTATCTGAACTATGAGCATAAGAAGTGTTGTATACCTAATTAATATAAATGGCCAGTTATGAAATATTAAGATAGATTGAGTCATGGGAACGTCTCTACTTTGCAGCATTCAGATAGTTCAACAGTTGTATCACAGAGTTTTCGTTCTTTCATGAATGCAAAGTTTAAGAACTTCAATCTGCATTACTTGAAATTCATGCAGAATTAGATGGTGATGTTCTGCAACCCAGTCTGTCTTCAGGAAAGAAACACCAGGTGAAGGAAGAGTCACCCACTCCCTTGTAAGACCCACACCCACCTATACTGGATGATGGTAATTATATGCTGCAGGTCAGACTTGAAACTCTGAAACCTTGCATGCATGATTGTGCAATGTTGTTTACTGAATAGTGAATTAAATAGTTGGAACAATAGAGGTGCACCAGCATTAGGTAAATGACCCAGTGCCTTTAGGGCCGCCAAGTGATAGGGCGGTCCCTTGTACTAAGGAGCATGGCTGTATGTGTGGGCATGATCACAACTTAAATGCTGCACATGTAAAAGCTGCATACTGCTAGCAGTATGGAGGTGTGCACCTTGGGAAGCATAGCTCAGCCATCTTTGGGGCCTAAGATGACAGATAAAAAATTTACAATCAAAAACAACATCAGATTACCATATTTCCTGCCCATGAGTAAAATTAAAATAAGAATTTCAGATCACATTTTAAACATAAAACCCAGCGTTGGGCCTACATTTTTGGGACCCTGAAGCTTGAACTGGTATGAGGGTGTGGCACCCTGGAAAATGGTGACTTTTACAATTTACCTACAAGTCCGCAGCAGCGAGGGGAAGTGCCGGCACAGCAGGAGTTAAGTGTGGACCCTGGTCTGACCACATGGTGTTGATACTGGTGGCTGATTGGGCAGGGCAGCCTGGGAGCAGAAGAGCCTTGTGGGAAGAAGAAGAAGGAGTCGGCTGGAGTGACTGGAGGTGCTGGCCGCATGCTAAGTGAGGAGCAGAGTGGGAGCTGATAACCGGTGCCAACCGCAGAGTCACGCTGGGCGGTGATAGCAGCAATGTAGAGTCAGCTGCCGGGAAGCCAAGTGAGCAAGTGTGAGATGTCACAGCCAGAGAATAGACACCCCCAGGCTTAGTGAAAGGCACGGATGCTGCAACCATCTTGTTATAGTGAGGAACCATTGAAACTGGTCCAGTAAGTGAATACCTCCTCTCTAAGGGTCTGAGTGAGTACATTGAGACTGATTAACCAAAGTCCTTGGCAGACCTGACCCAAACCCAGTGTTAAAATGGCGCCAACAGCATAGAGCCATTTTCACAAGTTGCTCCCGGTTAAGGGGACAGTAAAGACAATCATCTACTCTGTGTTAACACTGTTGAAATATTAAGGACTGAGTTATTGTGCAAGGGCAAGTCAGATATTTAACTTGGATAGGACTGAGTTATTGGAGCAAGTGAAAGTAAATTTATTTGATTGAAAGAGACTGAGACTGAGTTTGTTTAAACAAGAGACCCTCATTGTCAAGTAAGTTATATTTATCAAGAGACACTACTATCCCTTTGCTAGCTCCACTTTGAATAGAACTGAGACACATTGCCATTATTACAACCCAGTAATCTTTATATATCTGTGTGCCACTTCACCCATTGCAACGCTGTGGCATTACAGAATTCTACAGAGCTCCAACATTTTTTGCCAGTGAAGATCATTATACTTTGGCTAGGGAAAGCTAGGAATTTGGTAATTGTTATTGTTAAATGTGTTTTTAATCACTCTCCTCATTACCACATTAGAGACTGTGATTCTGATTATAATATGCTAATTTCTGTGATTCTGATTATAATCTGACAATATCTGTGATTCAGTTGAATGTCTTTTGCATTTTTAATGATCCATTGTGATGTGAACTGTAGCCAATTGTCTTCTCTTTATTCTTCTCTGCCAAATCTTCATGTGATTATCTAAATTTAATGCCAATTAACCAATCAACATCTTCAATCCAGAGTTAATAGCGGATCAATAAAAAGACATCCTGTTGGAATTGCTGACTTACTCTTATTTCATATTAATCTATGTTACCTCTCTGAACACAGTACTACAGAAGAAAGTACAGGGATAAACATTTCAGGGGAAAGGTCTGTCACACAGCCACCCAACACCTGTGATACCTCTCTCAACCACTTAGACATACCTGCCAACTCTGGAGTGTTACAGGGGCACCTTCACAACCAGCAACAATAGAGCAACATCCAACAAGGTCCAAAGGGCCTTGCTGCCCTTGCATAGACAGCACACACCACTCAGCACCAGCAAACTTACCTTATTAGATACCTCCGTGTCCCGGGCTCCTTCTGACCTCTCATTGTTAGCAGCCTCCTTCCTAGGACAGACCCTCTCAGGCTCCGCCATTCCTGCGAATGTCACAAAGAGAAGTTCTATTGGGAATTGTAGTTTAAAATGGATACATGTTTCACACTATTTACAGAGCACAAATCAGAGCTAGAGTATAGCTTCCAGCAGCTCCCACGGTACTAAACGACATGCATCCAAGTTGTATTAGCAACTACACTGTGCTAGAAGTCTGGTTGTCATGGTGTTATTGGTGGCAAGCTATAACGAAACAGTACAGATGTGTCCACAACTCCACATACACTTTTTCTATTTTTCTCAATTTAGCATGCCATGCATAGCACGGGTAAGCTGTTTTCTACGAGTAGCGAGTGGATTATTTTTTTATTTTTCTTTGCTATAATAAAATATGTATATAGTAGCATATTAAGAAGCAAATTGAGAAAAATCACAAAGCATGGCTAAATCTCTGAGTCTATGGCAT